>NC_087539.1:2482841-2566451 GCF_963921805.1 Phalacrocorax carbo
GGGGGGTGGCACGCGGGGGCGCGGACCCCATTTGGGGGCGCCACAAAGGTCCCCCCCTTTGCGGGGAGGGGGGTGGTGAAAGGTTTTGGACCCCATTTGGGGAGGGGGGGGACACGGACCTGGACCCGTTTGGGGGGGGCACAAGGGTTCGGGTTGGGGCCGGACACCCCACGGGACGCGGGGGGGGGGGGAGGGGGTCCCCACGGGGGGCAGCCCCCGCCCCCCCCCAGCCCCCCACCCCCAGGTGCCCCCATGGAAATTTGGGCACAAAGAGGGGGTCACGGCGTGGGGGGGGGGGGTGTCCCACCACCTTCCTTGGGGGGGTGACGGTGCAGCGGGACCCCCCCCCCAAACCCCCCCCCCGGTGCTGGCGGGCGGGGAGGCCCCCCCCGCGCCCCCCCTCCCCGGCCCAACTTGGTTCCAGTGCGGGGCTGCCGCACCCGCCCAGCGCCGCTGCCAATGTGGCACTTAACCCCTGCGGGGCCGCCCCAAAACCGGCCTCCCCCCCCCCGGGGGGGCTGGGGGGGCGCTGGGGGGCTCCCCCTCTTCAGCTGTGCTTGGGGGGGGCAGCAGCCCCCCCGCCTGAGTGGGGGGGTCCCTCCCTACCCCCCCCAAATTCGGCTCCATGGAGGGTTTGGGGAGGGGGGAAACCCCACCTTGGAGCCAGGTGGCCCCCCCCAAAACTTAGGGGGGGTTTTGGGCGGGGGTCCCCACGGGTTTTTGTGCCCCCCTAGTGGGGTGTGCGCCCCCCCCCCCCGGGAGGTTTTGGGGTGCTGTTTTTTTTGGGGTGCGTGCCCAGATTTGCACCAGACCCCCCCCAAATGGAAAACTTTGCTTTGAGGGGAAATTGAGACACGGGGGGGGGGAGGGCACCAATGTGCCCCCCCCAAAAAAAAACCCCGCCCCCCCCCGTGCCCTCTGTGGGGTGAAACTCATCTGGGGGGCACCGACACCCCCCCGGGGGGGGGGGGCAGATGAACCCCCTCCAACTTGGGGTGCCGCACACGTGTCCCCATGGCTTGGGGGTGGTCCCGGGCGGGGGGGGGGGGGGACACGACACACCCCACCCCCCCCCACCCCCCCGTGCACGCGGGGGGTGTCGCAGGGTGTGGCGCCCGGTTGCGGTTTCCAGGGTGGGGAAGGACGGGGGGGGGGGGACGGGGGGTAGATTTGGGGGTGGGGGGGGCCCTGTGTGGTTTTTGGGGGGTGCGTGCGTGTGCGAGGTGGGGGGGTCCCTCCCACCCCCCCCTCCCTTGTGTGTGTCCCCCCCCCACCCATTTCCCCCCCCCCAGCCCAGCTGCAACCGTTTTAGGGCCGGTTATAAATGGGCTGTTTGACGCCGGGCGAGGGCAGGAATTTCCTCAATTTCAGCAATTTCGGCTTTTTTTATAAAAACACACACACAAAAAAAAACCCTCCCCCACCCCCTGCGCCGGCCCGGGCTGTGGGGCAGGGTGGGGTCCCCGTCCCGTGTGCCCCCCCCCCGCGCCTGCCACCACCCCGCAGTGGCACCCCCCGGGGGGGTGGGGGGACGGGGGGGGTGGGCTGGGGGTCCCCCACACCCCACTTTGGGTTTTAGGGCTGGGGGGTTGTGGGGTGGGACATTGGGGAGGTTTTGGGGGGGGTATGGGGATGGTGGGGGGGTGCAGTGAGGGGGTGCTGGGCTGCATCCCCCCCCCCCAGTGCCTCATTGTGTGTGTGTGTCCACTGTGTCCCCTGCCCACCCCCCCATTTTGAGGCCCCCTCCCCCTTGGTGCCCCCCCCCCATTTCAGACACAGCTCCAGGGGCTCCCTGCCCCACTCCCACCGCACAGGGACCCCCATGGCCCACAGAAGGGGGTGGGGGGGGCAGCCAGACCCCTACCCCCCCCAGTGCCTCAGTTTCCCCCCAGCCAGCAACGGGAGGTTGGTGGCAGCTCCCAGCCTTGGGGAGGGGGCTCATGGGGGTTGGTGCGGGGGGTCCCGGTCCCGGCAGCTGCCTGACCCCCCCCCGTTGCCCCCCCTCCCCAGCCGTGGAGAGCCAGGGCAGGAGCTCGGAGGAGATGGTGCCCAGCTCGCCCTCGCCGCCCCCCCCCCCGCCCCGCGTCTACAAGCCCTGCTTCGTCTGCAGCGACAAGTCCTCGGGGTACCACTACGGCGTCAGCTCCTGCGAGGGCTGCAAGGTGGGGGGGCGCGGGGACCCCCGGGCACGGGGAGCCTGGCTGGGGGGAGCAGGGAGACCCCCAGGGCACGGGGAGCCTGGCTGGGGGAGCAGGGAGACCCCCGGGCACGGGGAGCCTGGCTGGGGGAGCGGGGAGACCCCCGGGCACGGGGGAGCCTGGCTGGGGGGAGCAGGGAGACCCCCGGGCACGGGGAGCCTGTTTGGGGGAGCAGGGAGACCCCCGGGCACGGGGAGCCTGTTTGGGGGAGCAGGGAGACCCCCGGGCACGGGGAGCCTGGCTGGGGGAGCGGGGGAGACCCCCGGGCATGGGGAGCCTGGCTGGGGGAGCGGGGAGACCCCAGGGCACGGGGGAGCCTGGCTGGGGGAGCGGGGAGACCCCCGGGCATGGGGGAGCCTGGCTGGGGGAGCGGGGAGACCCCCGGGCACGGGGAGCCTGGCTGGGGGAGTGGGGAGACCCCCGGGCACGGGGAGCCTGTTTGGGGGAGCGGGGAGACCCCCGGGCACGGGGAGCCTGGCTGGGGGAGCGGGGAGACCCCCGGGCATGGGGGAGCCTGGCTGGGGGAGCGGGGGAGACCCCCGGGCACGGGGAGCCTGGCTGGGGGAGTGGGGAGACCCCCGGGCATGGGGAGCCTGTTTGGGGGGAGCGGGGAGACCCCAGGGCACGGGGAGCCTGTTTGGGGGAGCGGGGAGACCCCCGGGCACGGGGAGCCTGGCTGGGGGAGCGGGGGAGACCCCCGGGCATGGGGGAGCCTGGCTGGGGGAGTGGGGAGACCCCAGGGCACGGGGAGCCTGGCTGGGGGAGCGGGGGAGACCCCCGGGCATGGGGGAGCCTGGCTGGGGGGAGCGGGGGAGACCCCCGGGCATGGGGGAGTCTGGTTGGGGGAGCGGGGAGACCCCTGGGCACGGGGAGCCTGGCTGGGGGAGTGGGGAGACCCCCGGGCACGGGGAGCCTGTTTGGGGGAGCGGGGAGACCCCCGGGCACGGGGAGCCTGGCTGGGGGAGCGGGGAGACCCCCGGGCATGGGGGAGCCTGGCTGGGGGAGCGGGGAGACCCCCGGGCACGGGGAGCCTGGCTGGGGGAGTGGGGAGACCCCGGGCATGGGGAGCCTGTTTGGGGGAGCGGGGAGACCCCAGGGCACGGGGAGGCTGGCTGGGGGAGCGGGGAGACCCCCGGGCACGGGGAGCCTGGCTGGGGGAGCGGGGAGACCCCCGGGCATGGGGGAGCCTGGCTGGGGGAGTGGGGAGACCCCAGGGCACGGGGAGCCTGGCTGGGGGAGCGGGGAGACCCCCGGGCATGGGGGAGCCTGGCGACCCCCGGGCATGGGGGAGCCTGGCTGGGGGGAGCGGGGAGACCCCAGGGCACGGGGAGCCTGGCTGGGGGAGCGGGGGAGACCCCCGGGCATGGGGGAGCCTGGCTGGGGGGAGCGGGGAGACCCCAGGGCATGGGGGAGCCTGGCTGGGGGAGCGGGGAGACCCCCCGGGCACGGGGAGCCTGTTTGGGGGAGTGGGGAGACCCCAGGGCACGGGGAGCCTGGCTGGGGGAGCGGGGAGACCCCCAGGCATGGGGGAGCCTGGCTGGGGGAGTGGGGAGACCCCCGGGCACAGGGAGGCTGGCTGGGGGGAGCGGGGAGACCCCCGGGCATGGGGGGAGTCTGGTTGGGGGAGCGGGGGAGACCCCCGGGCACGGGGAGCCTGGCTGGGGGAGTGGGGAGACCCCCGGGCACGGGGAGCCTGTTTGGGGGGAGCGGGGAGACCCCCAGGCATGGGGAGCCTGTTTGGGGGAGCAGGGAGACCCCCGGGCACGGGGAGGCTGGCTGGGGGGAGCGGGGGAGACCCCAGGGCACGGGGAGCCTGGCTGGGGGAGCGGGGAGACCCCCGGGCACGGGGAGCCTGGCTGGGGGGCGTGGGAGCCCCTCAGCACTGGGAAGCCTTGCTGGGGAGCACTGGGGAGACCCCTCTGGCACTGGGAAGCCTTACTGGGGGCACTGGGGAGCTGGCGCAGGGGAATCTTGCTGGGGACACTGGGGAAACCCCCAGGCAGTGGGAGGCTGGCACTGGGGACCCCCCCCCAGGGTCCCGGGGGAGCCTGGCTTGGGGGAGTGGGGACCCCCCCACGCACTGGGAGCCCCCCCGCCCCATGCAGCGGGGATGCTGGGGAGCAGCCCACAGACCCTGGGGAGCCTTGCTGGGGGTCAGTGGGGAGCTGGGAGGAGTGATTCCAGTTGGGGGGGGACTGGGGATCCCCCGAGCCCCCCTGAGCCCCCCCGTTTCCCCCCCCCCAGGGATTTTTCCGCCGCAGCATCCAGAAGAACATGGTGTACACGTGCCACCGGGACAAGAACTGCCAGATCAACAAGGTGACGCGCAACCGGTGCCAGTTCTGCCGCCTCCAGAAGTGCTTCGAGGTCGGCATGTCCAAGGAAGGTGCGCCGGGGTCCCGGGAGGGGGGGGTCCCGGGGCGGGGGGGGGGTCCCGGGGACACACACACACACGCACCGCCGCGTCCCCTCGCCGCCGCCTTGCCGGGTCTGTCCCCGCGGGGCTGGGTGCCCTCGCGGCGGGGGTGTCCCCCAGCCCTTGGGAGGGTTTGGGGGGTGCAGGCAGGGCTGGTGCCCACCCTGGGCGGGGGGGGTGTGTGTGGGGGGGGCTTTGGCATGTGCCCCCCGTCCCCCCCGCCCCACTCTGGGTTTGGGGGGGGCCTCGGCATCCCCTGCGGCCGCATTGTGCTATATGTGGATATCCTGCTCGGGCATCCTGTCCCCGCGCCCCGGCGAAAAGGGGAGGGGGCAGGAAACACCGCGTGGGGAGGGGGCGGGGGGCACCCCCAAACCCCCCCCCCGACCCTCCGCATCCCCCCGCCCGGCAGCCGTCCGCAACGACAGGAACAAGAAGAAGAAGGAGGTGAAGGAGGAGGCGACGGCCGAGAGCTACGAGCTGAGCCCGGAGCTGGAGGAGCTGGTGCAGAAGGTCAGCAAAGCCCACCGGGAGACCTTCCCCTCCCTCTGCCAGCTGGGCAAGTACACCACGGTGAGCGCTTTTTGGGGGGTGGGTGGGTCCTGGAGGGGGTGGGGGGGGGGGCGTTGTGCACCCTGAGCCCCGTGGTTGAGCCGCCGCCTCGTCCGTCCCCGGCGCAGAACTCGAGCGCGGACCACCGGGTGCAGCTGGACCTGGAGCTGTGGGATAAATTCAGCGAATTGGCCACCAAATGCATCATTAAAATCGTGGAGTTCGCCAAGCGCCTGCCCGGCTTCACCGCCCTCACCATGGCCGACCAGATCACCCTGCTCAAGGCCGCCTGCCTCGATATCCTGGTGAGGGGCGGCGGGGGGGGTGCGGGGTGGGGGGTCGCGGGGCGCCCCGCGCCGGCCGTGGCCCCACGTCGCGCGTGTGTGTGTGCCCCCCGCCCCCGTGCTCGGTAGATGCTGCGGATCTGCACGCGCTACACGCCGGAGCAGGACACCATGACCTTCTCGGACGGGCTGACGCTGAACCGCACGCAGATGCACAACGCCGGCTTCGGGCCCCTCACCGACCTGGTGTTCGCCTTCGCCGGGCAGCTGCTGCCGCTGGAGATGGACGACACGGAGACGGGGCTGCTCAGTGCCATCTGCCTCATCTGCGGAGGTGGGGGGCGCGCGGGGGCCTCTGCGGCGGGAGGTGGGGTCGCACGGGGACGCGGGGGCCTCTGCGGCGGGAGGTGGGGGGCGCATGGGGACGCGGGGGCCTCTGCGGCGGGAGGTGGGGGGGCGCATGGGGACGCGGGGGCCTCTGCGGCGGGAGGTGGGGGGGGACATGGGGACAGGGGGACCCCTGCATCGGGAGGTGGGGGGGCGCATGGGGACGCGGGGGGCCTCTGCATCGGGAGGTGGCGGGGACGGGGGGACATGGGGACACGGGGACCCCTGCATCGGGAGGTGGCGGGGACAGGGGGACACGGGAGACCCCTGGGCAAGGAGGCAGCGGGGACGTGGGGACATGGGGACCTCGGGGTCAGGAGGCAGTGGGGACGGGGGGACCTCTGGGCCATGGGGACCTTGGGGGCAGGAGCCAGGGGGCCATGGGGATGGGGGGGCATGGGGACAGGGGGTAGGGAGGCCATGGGGACGGGGCTATGGGGACAGGGCAGGCATGGGGACAGGGGGTAGGGTGGCCATGGGGACAGGAGATATGGGGACAGGAGGTAGGGTGGCCATGGGGACGGGGGGCCATGGGAACAGGAGGCAGGGAGGCCATGGGGGCAGGGGGACCATGGGGACGGGGGGCCATGGGGACCCCCATCCCAGCGGGCCCCAGGGCGCGGGGGGTGACGGGGCTGTCCCCGCGTCCCTCAGACCGCATGGACCTGGAGGAGCCCGAGAAGGTGGAGAAGCTGCAGGAGCCGCTGCTGGAGGCCCTCAAGGTGTACGCGCGGCGCCGCCGGCCCCGCCAGCCCCACATGTTCCCCCGCATGCTCATGAAGATCACCGACCTGCGCGGCATCAGCACCAAGGGTGAGGGACCCCCGGCGGCCCCCCAGGGTCCCCCCGGCATCCCCGCCCCAGGGTCCCCCCGGCATCGCCACCCCAGGGACCCCCCCGGCATCCCCGCCCCAGGGTCCCCCCGGCATCGCCGCCCCAGGGACCCCCTGCAGCCCCCCAGCGACCCCCCCGGCATCGCCGCCCCAGGGTCCCCCCGGCATCGCCGCCCCAGGGACCCCCTGCAGCCCCCCAGCGACCCCCCCGGCATCCCCGCCCCAGCGACCCCCCGGCATCGCCGCCCCAGGGTCCCGTCCCTCCCCTCCAGGGGCTCTGGGACACCCCAGGGACACCCCAGGGACTCTGGACACCCCAGGGACCCCCGCCCAGTGCCCCCCCTACCCAGGGATGCCCAAGGACCCCTCCAGGGACCCCCAGGACACTCCAGGGGAGCCCCCCAGGGATTCTGGACACCCCAGGGACCCCTGCCCGGTGCCCCCCCCTCCACTGGACACCCCCCACCCCCCCAGATCCACAGAACACTCCGTGGAGGCCCCAGGGACTCTGGGACCCCCCCCCGGGACCCCCCCCGGGACCCCCAGGACACTCCAGGGAGCCCCTGCAGGACTCTGGGGCCCCCCCTGGGTCCCCCCAGGACACTCCAGGGAGCCCCCCAGGGACTCTGGGGCCCCCTGCCCCCAGGGGTGCCCAGGGACCCCTCCCAGGGACGCCCCGCAGGACCCCCCAGAGACCCTAAGGTACCCTGGGACACCCCAGGAACCCCCAGAACAACTCAGGGACACCCCCCCCGCCAGAGACCCCTCCAGGAACCTGCCCCAGGGTCCCACTCCAGGGACCCCCAGTACCCCCAGGGACCCCCCCCAGGGACCCCCAGGCCCGGGGGTGCTGCAGGGAAGGTTGGGGCCGGGAGCCCGGGGGGGAAGCACGGCGGTGGGGAAACTCGGGGGGCAGATTGGGGGTGCTCGGGGGGGGGCGGGGCTGGAGCTGGAGGGGGGGCTGGAGCTGGCGGGGGGCACACGGCTGACGGGGGGGGGTCCCGCAGGCGCGGAGCGAGCCATCACGCTGAAGATGGAGATCCCGGGGCCGATGCCCCCCCTCATCCGGGAGATGCTGGAGAACCCCGAGATGTTCCAGGAGGAGGAGGAGGCGCAGCCCCCCCTGCCCCCGGAGCCCCCCGCCCCCCAGGACAGCCCCCCCGCCTCCCCATAGCCCCCCCGCCCGCGCCGGGGGGACCCCGTAACCCCCCCGCCGGGCTTGGACACTCACAACTGCCTTCCACAGCCCCCCCCTCCTCGCTCCGGGGAGAGGGCGGACCCCCGTGATGCCCCCCCCCGCCCAAGTTTGGGGGGGGGCTCCAGAGACTGACGGAGCCAGCCCGGGGGAGACCCCGCGGCACAGCTATTGCCTTAAGCTGGGGGGCCCGGGGGGGCCCCCCCACCCCAACCTCAGCTTCATGCCAAAGCGCCCCCCCCCCAGCCCCGCTGCCACCCCCACCCTTGTATTGGGGGGGGGGATTTGAGGGGGACAACGATGGACAGAAATTATTCCCCCCCCCAATTAATGCCTGACGCCCCTCGCTGTGCCCCCCCCCCCCCCCCCTCGCCAAGCCGGGGGGGGCCCGGACGTCCAGGACTTTATTTATTGGAAACAGGGTTTTGGGGGGGGGGACACACGACACCCCCATTCCCCCCCCAGGCACTGCTGGGGTGCAGGCACGACCCCCCCCATTCTGCGGGAGGGGGCGTTTTATTTGCTGGTTTATCTTATATTTGGGGGGGGGGGGGGGGGGGGGGCGCTTGTGGGTTTTGCTTTTTGACGCTGTTGGGGTGGGGGGACCCCAATTTCCCTTCCCTCCCCCCCCCCCCAGCACAGAACACTACAGAGACCAAAGAGGGGGGGGACACAAGGTGACACCCACCCCCCCCCCCCCCAAACCCCTCCCTGTATTTCTGGGGGGGGTCCAAGCCATAGTGATGGTGACCCCCATGCCATGGGGGGCCCCTGCCTGGTGGCCCCCCGCCCCCCCCACCCCAAGGCAGCTTTACTGGGGGGGGGGTGTCACACCCCAACTGCCCCCAGGACCAAACTTCCCCCCCCCCGCCCCCCCCCCAATATCTGTTACCCCCAGCCTGGCTGGAATTGGGGGGGGGGTGTCCCTGTTCTTCCCCCCCCCCCAATTGGGGGCGCACAGCCCTTGGGGGGGGATCTGTTACACTACACGGGGGGGGTGCCCACCCCCCCAACCCCCCCCGGGGCAGCACTTTTCACCTGTTATTTATTCCTTTGCGTTTACACCGGGGTCCCCCCGGCCCCGGGGCGGGGGGGTCCCCCTTGCCGCTGCCCCCCCGCCTGCCCCCCCCCCCCGGTGTCAGCTGTTCCCCCCCTCCCCCCAAAACGCTGGGAGGGGGGGTCTCCCCGCCATGTTTACAGCCCACCCACCCCCCCGTCCCGCCGTGGGGGTGGGGGGGACACGGGACTTTTCTATTTTTGCAAAATAAAGTGATGGAAATTTGGGGGGGGCCCTGGTGTGGTTTTTTAGGGGGGGACACACACACACACCCCCTTGGGGCAATGGGGGGAGCCCCCCCCTACGGGGTGGTGGGGTGGCAGCTTGGGGTGAGGGGGGGCACCTCTGGGGTAAGGGAGGCACCCCCGAGGGTGATGGGGGGCCCCCCCCCAGGGTTAAGGGGGGGCACCCCTGGGGTAATGGGGGACACCGGGGGAGGGGGGGGGGGATGCCCCGTGGTGATGGAGCACCCCCCCCTCGGGACAATTGGGGGGGGCCCCCCCCAACCGCCGGGGGGGGTGTCGGTGGCTGCAGGTCGCCGCTGGTGGGAGCCCCAGCCCCACGCCCCCCCCCCCCACTCCGGTGGGGGGACACGCACCCCCCCCCCCCCGGCCCCCTTCACCCCCGACCCACAGGCACCTGCAGCCCCTCCCAGGGCCCCGCCCCCCACCCCTGGGTGCCCCCCTGCCCCCTCCGCAGAGCCACGGGTGGGTGGGGGGAGGGCGCACCCCGGACGCCTGGGTCCTTCCCACGGGGTGGGTGGGGGTCAGGGTGGGGCCCAGAGCCACACCTGCGAGGTCCCATCCCCCCCAGCCACGCCCGGGGCAGGATGTGGCCCCCGCCCCGCCCCCCCCCGGGGTACCGCCCCCCCCCATCCCCGCCCCCCCATCCCAGCAGCGCCGGGCCATGGGGCGGCCGGGGGGGCTCCTGCTGCTGCCGCTGCTGCTGGCGACCCCGGTGGGGGCCGGGGCGGGTGAGGAGGGGGGGAGCACCCCGGGAGGGTGGGGGTCCCCTCCGCCCCCCACCCCTAACCCCCCCCACAGCCTCCCCAGGGTCCTGCGAGCCCCAGGCGTCCTGCGAGGCGTGTGTCCGCTCCCACCCGCTATGCGCCTGGTGCGAGGACCCGGTGAGTGCGAGGACCCCCACCCCACCCTGACCCCCACCCTGACCCCCACCCTGACATCCATCCCCCCCCCCCCACGCCCACACCCCACCCGGGCGCTGGGGGTCCGGCTTTGGGGGTTCCCCGCCTTCGTGGGGGGTCGTGGGGTGGCTTTGGGGTCCCCCGTGGGTGGGTGGGGCGCGGGGGGGGGGGGTGCTGGGGTGCTGTGGGGTCCCCAAGTCCCTGGGGGTTCCCATGGGGGTCCCCTGCGGTCCCCTTTTTCCCGGGGGGGCGGCCATGTGCTGTGGGGTCCCCATGTCCCGTGGGGGGGTGTCTGTGTCCTGGGGGGGGTCCCCGGGGCTCCCTGCGTGCTGTGGGGTCCCCAAGTCCCTGGGGGTCCCCGTGAGGTCCCCGTGTCCCGGGGGGTTCCCGGGGGGGCTGCGGGGGACTGTTGCATTAGGGGTGCCTTTGGGGGGGGCCCTGGTGTCCCATGGGGGGCCCCCGGGGTGGGAGCGTGCCGTGGGGTGGGGGCTGTGCTGGGGAGGGGGGGCACAGTGTCCCTGGGGGTCCCCGGTGAGGCGCCCCCCACCCAAGCTGCCTGGGGGTCCCTGGTGGGGGGGGTCCCCATTTCTCTCTGGGCCCCAAGTGTCCCATGGGGGGGGGGCTGTTGTCCGGGGGGGTCCCCGTGTGCTTTGGGGGTCCCCGCTTTCCCTGGGGTGCCCCTCGCCGCTGCGGTCCCGTTGTCCCTGGGCCCCCCGTGTGCCGTGGGCCGGTGGGTGCCGGCCCCCGCCCCCAGCCCTTGCGTGACCCCCCCCCCGCCCCACCCCGTCCCTGCGGTTTGTCACCAGGAAGCGGCAAAACCTCAGTGACAAACAGCGGGGGGGGCGGGGGGGGCGGGGAGGGCGGGGAGGTGGGTGCTGGGGTGTGGGGTGATGGGTGCAGGAGGCGCGGGGGGTTGCCAGGGCAATGTGGGGTGCAGGGAGGGACGTGGGGTGCAGGGAGGATGGGTGCTGGGGGGACGTGGGGTGCAGGGAGGGATGGGTGCTGGGGGATGTGGGGTGCTGGAGGGATGGGTGCTGGGGACGTGGGGTGCAGGGAGGGATGGGTGCTGGGGGATGTGGGGTGCAGGGAGGGATGGGTGCTGGGGGACGTGGGGTGCTGGGGGACGTGGGGTGCAGGAGGGGGTGGGGTGCTGGGGGGATGTGGGGTGCAGGAAGGGATGGGTGCAGGAAGGGATGTGGGGTGCAGGAGGGATGGGTGCTGGGGGACGTGGGGTGCAGGGAGGGATGGGTGCTGGGGGATGTGGGGTGCTGGGGGACGTGGGGTGCAGGAGGGATGGGTGCTGGGGGACATGGGATGCAGGAGGGATGGGTGCTGGGGGGATGTGGGGTGCAGGGAGGGATGGGTGCTGGGGGGCGCGGGGTGCAGGAGGGGTGGGGTGCTGGGGGGATGTGGGGTGCAGGAAGGGATGGGTGCAGGAAGGGATGTGGGGTGCAGGAGGGATGGGTGCTGGGGGATGTGGGGTGCAGGGAGGGATGGGTGCTGGGGGATGTGGGGTGCTGGGGGACGTGGGGTGCAGGAGGGATGGGTGCTGGGGGACATGGGATGCAGGAGGGATGGGTGCTGGGGGGATGTGGGGTGCTGGGGGACGTGGGGTGCAGGAGGGATGGGTGCTGGGGGACATGGGATGCAGGAGGGATGGGTGCTGGGGGATGTGGGGTGCAGGAGGGACGTGGGGTGCAGGAGGGACGGGTGCTGGGGGGGTGTGGGTGCAGGAGGGACGTGGGGTGCAGGGAGGGATGGGTGCTGCGGGGCGCGGGGTGCAGGAGGGTGGGCGCGGGCGCTGCGGGGCGCGGGGGTGCAGCGGGGCGCGGGGTGCTGGGGGGCGCGGGGCGCTGCGGGGCGCGGGGCAGGGGGTGCTGGCGCTGACCCCCGCCTGGCGCAGGATTTCACGCGGGGGGGCCAGGCCGAGGCCACGCGCTGCGGCCCGCGGGAGGCGCTGGAGCGCGCCGGGTGCCCCCCCCGCGCCGTGGTGCAGCCCCGCGGCGGCGTGCGGGTGCTGGCGGACGCGGAGCTGGGGGGCGGGGGCGGCCGGGGGGGGCCCACCCAGCTGCGGCCCCAGAGCGTCCGGCTGCTGCTGCGGCCCGGTGAGCGGGGGGGAGGGGGGAGGGAGGGGGGGAGGGAGATGGAGGGAGGGAGGGAGGAGGGGGGAGGAGGGATGGAGGGAGATGGAGGGATGGAGGGAGATGGAGGGAGGGAGGGAGATGGAGGGAGGGAGGGAGATGGAGGGATGGAGGGAGATGGAGGGAGAGAGGGAGGGATGGAGGGAGATGGAGGGAGGGAGGGAGACGGAGGATGGAGGGAGACGGAGGGAGGGAGGGAGGGAGATGGAGGGATGGAGGGAGGGAGGGAGATGGAGGGAGAAGGAGGGATGGAGGGAGGGAGGGAGATGGAGGGATGGAGGGAGATGGAGGGAGATGGAGGGATGGAGGGAGGATGGAGGGAGATGGAGGGGGGATGGAGGGGATGGAGGGGGGATGGAGGGGGGATGGAGGGATGGAGGGGATGGGGAGGGGATGGGGGGGATGGAGGGGATGGAGGGGATGGAGGGGATGGAGGGGATGGAGGACGGCCGTGTGGGAGGCTGGAGGAGGGCTGGGGCGATGGAGCCGCCGGGCGCTGGGGGGCACTTGGCCGAGGGGGGCCCCCACTGACCCCCGCCCCAGGGGAGGAGCAGAGCTTCCAGGTGCGCTTCCGGCGGGCGCAGGGTCACCCCGTGGACCTCTACTACCTGATGGACCTCTCCTACTCCATGCGGGACGACCTGGAGAACGTCCGCAAGCTGGGCAGCGACCTCCTGGCCGCCCTGCGCAACGTCACCTCCTCCGTCCGCATCGGTGGGCAGGCGCCGGGGCTTCCCCCCGGCGGGGCTCGGGGCGCTCGGGCCCTTCCCGCACCCCCAAAACCCCTTCGTCCCCCGCCAGGTTTCGGTTCGTTCGTGGACAAGACGGTGCTGCCTTACGTCAGCACGGTGCCCTCCAAGCTGCAAAACCCCTGCCCGGAGCGGCGGGAGCCCTGCGACCCCCCGGCCGCCTTCCGCCACGTGCTCTCGCTGACGGCCGACGCCGGGGAGTTCGCCCAGCGCGTCAGCGGCCAGCGCATCTCCGGCAACCTGGACGCGCCCGAGGGGGGCTTCGACGCCATCATGCAGGTGGCGGTCTGCGAGGTGAGCGGGCGGGGTGGGCGGGGCGGGGTGGGGCGGGTGGGGCGGGGCGGGGCGGGGCGGGCGGGGCGGGGGCACGCGCGTGTGGCGCCGCGTGGCACGTGCGCGAGAAGCCGGCCTGCAAACGTGGCGGCGTGCAA
Organism: Phalacrocorax carbo; assembly: GCF_963921805.1. Lineage (NCBI taxonomy): Eukaryota > Metazoa > Chordata > Aves > Suliformes > Phalacrocoracidae > Phalacrocorax > Phalacrocorax carbo. The sequence continues at coordinate 2,496,229 of NC_087539.1, forward strand.
GGGGGTGGGCAAGCGCGCCCGGGTGCAAAAGGACGTGCACATGCGTGTGCAAGTGTGCCTGCGTGCAAGTGAGTGTGCAAAAGTGCCTGCCTGCAAGGGGGTGTGTGCACACGTGCACGAGCAACACGGCCGGGAGCGTGGTTGCATGCAACAGCGTGTGCAAGCGCGCCCGGGTGCAAAAGAATGTGCACATGCGTGTGCAAGTGTGCCTGCGTGCAAGTGAGTGTGCAAAAGTGCCTGCCTGCAAGGGGGTGTGTGTGCACTTGCTGAAGTGGCGCAGCAGGAGCGTGGCCACATGCAAGGGGGTGTGCGTGCACGTGCACGAGCAGCGTGGCCAGGAGCGTGGCTGTGTGCAAGGGGGCGTGCAAGCGCGCCTGGGTGCAAAAGAATGTGCACATGCGTGTGCAAGTGTGCCTGCGTGCAAGTGAGTGTGCAAAAGTGCCTGCCTGCAAGGGGGCGTGCGTGCGCGTGCTGAAGCGGCGCAGCGGGAGCGTGGCCGCGTGCAAGGGGCTGTGCAAGTGTGCCTGCGTTGCAAAAGCGTCTGCCTGCAAGGGAGCGTGCGTGTGCGTGCACGAGCAGCCGGGAGCGTGGCCACGTGCAAGGGAGTGTGTGTGCTCATGCATGAGCGCCGCGGCCGCAAACGTGGCGGCGTGCAAGGGGGTGTGCAAGCGCGCCCAGGTGCAAAAGAACGTGCACATTCGTGTGCAAGTGTGCCTGCGTGCAAGTGAGTGTGCAAAAGTGCCTGCCTGCAAGGGGGCGTGCGTGCGCGTGTGTGAGCAACACGGCCGGGAGCGTGGTTGCATGCAACAGCGTGTGCAAGCGCGCCCGCAAACGTGGCCGTGTGCAAGGGGGGTGTGTGTGCGCGTGCACGACCAGCGTGGCTGGGAGCACGCCGGCGTGCAAGGGGGTGTGCAAGCGCGCCCGGGTGCAAAAGAATGTGCACATGCGTGTGCAAGTGTGCCTGCGTGCAAAAGCGTCTGCCTGCAAGGGGGCGTGCGTGCACGTGCACGAGCGGCGCAGCGGGAGCGTGGCCGCGTGCAAGGGGGTGTGCGTGCACGTGCACGAGCGGCGCAGCGGGGAGCGTGGCGGCGTGCAAGGGGGCGTGCGCACACGTGCACGAGCGGCGCAGCGGGAGCGTGGGCGGCGTGCAAGGGGGCGTGCGTGCAAGCGAGCAGGCGCGCGTGGGGGCGCGCAGGACCGCGCGCACACGCGTGTGCAAGCCCCGGCGTGCCCAGGAGCGCATCGGCTGGCGCCCGGTCACGCGCCTGCTGGTCTTCGCCTCCGACGACACCTTCCACACGGCGGGGGACGGCAAACTGGGCGGCATCGTCACGCCCAGCGACACCCGCTGCCACCTCGACGCCAGCGGCGTTCTACTCCAAAAGCCACCTCTATGTAAGTCCGCGGAGGTGGGGGGGGGGTTTGGGGGGGTTTGGGGGCGGGGGGGGCACCCCAGCACCCACCCCCCCACCTTGCAGGATTACCCTCGGTGGGACACTTGGCCCAGGTGCTCTCGGCCGCCAACATCCAGCCCATCTTCGCCGTGACGGGACCCACCGTGCCCGTCTACCAGGTGGGTGGGGGGGGTGGGGGGTCCTGGGGGGGGTGGGGGGGGTGGGGGTGGGGTCCCGGCCCCCCCCCCCCACCCTGAGCCCCCTCCCCGCGCAGGAGCTGAGCCGCCTGATCCCCAAGTCCGTGGTGGGGGAGCTGCGGGAGGACTCCAGCAACGTGGTGCAGCTCATCGCCGACGCCTACAACGTGAGGGGGGGCGCGGGGGGCCGGGGGGTGCTGACACCCATGGGTGCCCCCCTGACCCATCCCCCCCCCCCCACACCCCTCCCCCCCCCCAGAGCCTCTCGTCCACGGTGGAGCTGCAGCACTCGCCGCTGCCCCCCGGCATCAGCCTCAGCTACGAGTCCCACTGCGGGGGCCCCCCCGGCCCCCCCAGCCCCACGGCGGCTTCTGCGCCGGCGTCCGCGTCAACCAGGAGGTGGGGGGCACTGGGGGGGGACATGGGGGCACTGGGGGGACATTGAGGGGGGACATGGGGACATTGGGGGGCACTGGGGGGACATTGAGGGGGACATGGGGACATTGGGGGGCACTGGGGGACACTGAGGGGCACTGGGGGGCACTGGGGGGGGACATGGGACATTGGGGGCACTGGGGGGGACATGGGGGCACTGGGGGGCACTGGGGGGGACATGGGGGCACTGGGGGAACATTGAGGGGCACTGGGGGGCACTGGGGGGGACATGGGGACATTGGGGGGCACTGGGGGGGGACATGGGGCACTGGGGGGACATTGAGGGGCACTGGGGGGCACTGGGGGAGGACATGGGGACATTGGGGGGCACTGGGGGGCACTGGGGGGGGACATGGGGGCACTGGGGGCCACTGGGGGGGGACATGGGGGCACTGGGGGGACATTGAGGGGCACTGGGGGGGACATGGGGACACTGGGGAGCACTGGGGGAGGACTGGGGACATTGGGGGGCACTGGGGGGACATGGGGGCATTGGGGGGGAGTCATGGGTGCAGGTCTGGGGGGGCACTGGGGGGGCATTGGGGGGACATAAGGGGCGTGGGAGACATGGGGGGGCAGCGGGCAGGGCTGGGCTGGGGGGTCCCGTGGGGGTGACAGGGCTGGGACATCGGGGGACACACGGGGGTGGGCAGAGCCGCCCCCCCCCCGGCTGCCCCCAGCCCCAGGGACTGATCCTGCACCCGTCCGTGTCCCCGTGTCCTGCGTGGCCGTGTGTCCGACCCGTCTGTGTGTCCTTCTGTGTCCCCGTGTGCCTGGGTGTGTCCGTGGGTGTGTCCGTGGGTGTGTCCGTGGGTGTCCCCGTGTCCCCGTGGGTGTCCCTGTGGGTGTCCCCGTGTCCCCGTGGGTGTCCCCGTGTCCCCGTGGGTGTCCCCGTGGGTGTCCCCGTGTCCCCGTGGGTGTCCCCGTGTCCCCATGGGTGTCCCCGTGGGTGTCCCCGTGTCCCCGTGGGCGCCCCCCGCGCAGGTGACCTTCACGGTGCGGGTGCGGGCGGGCGCCTGCCTGGGGTCCCCCCAGCGCGTGGGGCTGCGGGTGCTGGGCTTCGCCGAGGAGCTGAGCCTGGAGCTGGGCACCCTCTGCGAGTGCCCCTGCGCCCACCGCCAGCCCCAGACGCCCCTCTGCCACGGCGGGGACCTGCTCTGCGGGGTCTGCAGGTGCCGGGGGCAGGGGGGTGGGGGGGGGGTCTGTGGCATGGGTTGGAGGCAATGGGTGGGCTGGGGGGCTGGAGGGGGGCTGGAGGGTCCATGGTGGGGCCTGGGTGGGCAATGGGGTGGGCTGGGACCCGGGGGTGTGTGTGGGGTGGGATGGAGGCAGTGGGGTGGGGGGGCGGTTGGAGGGGTGGGTGGAGGGTCCATGGGGGAAGCTGAGGGGCAATGGGGGGGGGCTGGGGGCTGGGGGGGAGGGTGGGGAGTCCATGGGTTGGGTGGGGGTCTGTGGGGGGCAGGATAGGGGTCTGTGGGGTAGGATGAGAGGCAGTGGGGTGGGTTGGGGGGCTGGAGGGGGGTGTGGAGGGTCCATGGGGGAGTCTCGGGGGCAGGGTGGGGGTCCATGGTGGGAGATGAGGGCGATGGGGGGGTCCATGGGTTGTGTTGGGGGGCAGGATGGGGGGTCGTGGGGGGGGTTGAGGGTCAATGGGGTGGGCTGGGGGCTGAGTGGCGGGGTGGGGGTCCATGGGGTGGGACGGAGGCAAGGGGGCGGGACAGGGGTCTGGGGAGTGGTGGAGGGTTCACGGGGGGAGCTGCGGGGCAGGGTGGGGGGGCAAGAGGGTGGACAGAGTCGGTGGGGCAGGGTGGGGGTCCGTGGGGCTGACCACGGCTGCCCCCCCCCCGCCAGGTGCCCGGGGGGCCGCCAGGGCCGTCGGTGCGAGTGCGAGGAGGGGGCGGCGGCGGCGGCGGAGGCGGCGGGGGGCTGCCGGCCCCCCAACAGCACGGGGCCCCCCTGCAGCGGGAGGGCCAGTGCGTGTGCGGCGCCTGCGAGTGCCCCCCCGGGCTCAGCGGGACCCTCTGCCAGTGCGACAGCAGCGCCTGCGAGCGCCACGGGGGGCTGCCCTGCGGAGGTGGGGGCGCGGGGGGGCGCGGGGGGGCGCGGGGGGGCGCGGGGGGACATGGGGGGGATGTGGGGGAGACATGGGGGGACGTGGGGGGACGTGGGGGGACGTGGGGGGACGTGGGGGGACACGGGGACCGGGGGCATGCGGGGGGACATGGGGGGATGTGGGGGGATGCGGGGGGATGTGGGGGGACATGGGGGGACGTGGGGGGACGTGGGGGGACACGGGGACCGGGGGCATGCGGGGGGACATGGGGGGATGCGGGGGGATGCGGGGAGGTGGGGAGGATGCGGCGGGACATGGGGGGATATGGGGAGATGGGGGGATATGGGGAGATGCGGGGATGTGGGGGAGACATGGGGGGACGCGGGGGGACACGGGGACTGGGGGATGCGGTGGGGGGGCAATGGGGAGATGCGGGGAGATGCGGGGGGATGTGGGGGACGCGGGGGGGACACGGGGGGACACGGGGACTGGGGGATGCGGTGGGGGGGCATGGGGGATGCGGGGGGATGCGGGGGGATGTGGGGGACGCGGGGGGGACACGGGGGGATGCGGGGGGGACACGGGAGGGGGGTGTGGGGACCGTGCCTGTGCCCATCCTTGGCGTTCCCACCCCTGGGGGGGCCCGTCCCCACGAGTCATCCCCCGTCCGTGGGTCCCGTCCCCACCCTGTGCCCCGTCCCCCATGGGTCCCATCCCTGTTCCCCCCCCCACCTCCGTCCCCGCGGGTCCTGTCCCCACGGGTGTCCCCCCCCATCCCCACGGGCCCCCTGCCGTGGGTCCTGTCCCCATGGGTCCCCCCCATGGCCCCATCCCCGTGGCCCCCCCCATCCCGTGCCCCATCCCATGGCCCCCCCCCATCCCCACGGGCCCCTGCCGTGGGTCCTGTCCCATGGGTGTCCCCCCCCATCCCCACGGGCCCCCTGCCATGGGTCCTGTCCCCATGGGTGTCCCCCCATCCCTGTGGGCCCCCGTCCGTGGGTTCTCTCCCCATGCCCCCCCCCCATCCCCACGGGCCCCCTGCCGTGGGTCCTGTCCCATGGGTGTCCCCCCCCATCCCCACGGGCCCCTGCCGTGGTCCTGTCCCCATGGGTCCCCCCCATGGCCCCATCCCCGTGGCCCCCCCCATCCGTGCCCCATCCCCGTGGGGCCCCCCCCCATCCCCACGGGCCCCCGTCCGTGGGTTCTCTCCCCATGGCCCCCCCCCCCATCCCCACGGGCCCCCTGCCGTGGGTCCTGTCCCATGGGTGTCCCCCCCCATCCCCGTGGGCCCCCGTCCGTGGGTTCTCTCCCCATGGCCCCCCCCCCATCCCCACGGGCCCCCTGCCGTGGGTCCTGTCCCCATGGGTGTCCTCCCCCATCCCCGTGGGCCCCCGTCCGTGGGTCCTGTCCCCATGGGGCCCCCCCCCATCCCCACGGGCCCCCTGCCGTGGGTCCTGTCCCCATGGGCACCCCCCCATCCCCGTGGGCCCCCTGCCGTGGGTCCTGTCCCCATGGGGTCCCCCCCCATCCCCACGGGCCCCCGTCCGTGGGTCCCTGTCCCCATGGGGCCCCCCCCATCCCCACGGGCCCCCTGCCGTGGGTCCCGTCCCCATAGGTGTCCCCCCCATCCCCGTGGGCCCCCGTCCGGGGTCCTGTCCCCATGGGTGTCCCCCCATCCCCACGGGCCCCCTGCCGTGGGTCCCGTCCCCATAGGTGTCCCCCCCCATCCCCGTGGGCCCCCGTCCGTGGTCCTGTCCCCATGGGTGTCCCCCCATCCCCGTGGGCCCCCGTCCGTGGGTCCTGTCCCATGGGTGTCCCCCCATCCCCGTGGGCCCCCGTCCGTGGGTCCTGTCCCCATGGGCCCCCCCCATCCCCACGGGCCCCCTGCCGTGGGTCCTGTCCCCATGGGTGTCCCCCCCCATCCCCGTGGGCCCCCGTCCGTGGGTCCTGTCCCCATGGGCCCCCCCCATCCCCGTGGGCCCCCCGCCCGTCCCCGCGGGCCCCCCGCCGCGAGTGGGGGTCCGGCCTGACCCCCGCTGCCCAGGCCCGCAGCGGGGCGAGTGCGTGTGCGGGACGTGCCGGTGCCGCGAGGGCTTCGTGGGCAGCGGGTGCGGGTGCCCCGTGGCGCGGGAGGGCTGCGTGCGGGACGGCCGCGAGTGCAGCGGCCGCGGGCGCTGCGTGTGCGGGAGCTGCCTCTGCCAGCCCGGCTACGCGGGACCCCTCTGCGCGCGCTGCCCCGCCTGCCGCACCCCCTGCCAGCGCCGCCGGTGCGCCCCGGGGGCGGGGGGCCGGGAGGGGGGGCCGGGAGGGGGAGGGGGACTGGGAGGGGGAGGGGGGACTGGGAGGGGGGGCTGGGAGGGGGATCTGGGAATGGGAGGGGGGGCCGGGAGGGGAAGGGGGGGCTGGGAATGGGAGGGGGACTGGGAGGGGGGGACTGGGAATGGGAGGGGGGGCTGGGAGGGGGGGGCTGGGAATGGGAGGGGGACTGGGAGGGGGACTGGGAGGGGAGGGGGGACTGTGAATGGGAGGGGGGGCTGGGAGGGGGATCTGGGAATGGGAGGGGGGGCCGGGAGGGGAAGGGGGGGCTGGGAATGGGAGGGGGACTGGGAGGGGGGACTGGGAATGGGAGGGGGGGACTGGGAGGGGGGGCTGGGAGGGGGATCTGGAATGGGAGGGGGGGCCGGGAGGGGAAGGGGGGGCTGGGAATGGGAGGGGGACTGGAATGGGAGGGGGACTGGGAGGGGGGACTGGGAATGGGAGGGGGACTGGGAGGGGGGACTGGGAATGGAAGGGGGGACTGGGAGGGGGGGCTGGGAGGGGGGACTGGGAATGGGAGGGGGGACTGGGAGGGGGGGGCTGGGAGGGGGAGGGGGGGACTGGGAGGGGGGGCTGGGAGGGGGATCTGGGAATGGGAGGGGGGGCCGGGAGGGAAGGGGGGGCTGGGAATGGAGGGGGACTGGGAGGGGGGACTGGGAATGGGAGGGGGGTGGCTGGGAGGGGGGCTGGGAATGGGAGGGGACTGGGAGGGGGGACTGGGAGGGGGAGGGGGGACTGTGAATGGGGAGGGGGGGGCTGGGAGGGGGATCTGGGAATGGGAGGGGGGGCCGGGAGGGGAAGGGGGGGCTGGGAATGGGAGGGGGACTGGGAGGGGGGGACTGGGAGGGGGGACTGGGAATGGGAGGGGGGGACTGGAGGGGGGGCTGGGAGGGGGATCTGGGAATGGGAGGGGGGGCCGGGAGGGGAAGGGGGGGCTGGGAATGGGAGGGGGACTGGGAATGGGAGGGGGGACCTGGGAGGGGGGACTGGGAATGGAGGGGGGGACTGGAGGGGGGGCTGGGAGGGGGATCTGGAATGGGAGGGGGGCCGGAGGGGAAGGGGGGGCTGGGAATGGGAGGGGGACTGGGAGGGGGACTGGGAATGGGAGGGGGACTGGGAGGGGGGACTGGGAATGGAAGGGGGGACTGGAGGGGGGGCTGGGAGGGGGGACTGGGAATGGGAGGGGGGACTGGGAGGGGGGGCTGGGAGGGGGATCTGGGAATGGGAGGGGGGGCCGGGAGGGGAAGGGGGGACTGGGAGGGGGGACTGGGAATGGAAGGGGGGGACTGGGAGGGGGGGCTGGGAGGGGGGACTGGAATGGGAGGGGGACTGGAGGGGGGGACTGGGAATGGAGGGGGGGGGCTGGGAGGGGGAGGGGGGACTGGGTAGGGGGGGCTGGGAGGGGGAGGGGGGACTGGGTAGGGGGGGCTGGGTAGGGGGGAATGGGTAGGGGGGAATGGGGGGGGCTGGGAGGGGGACATGGGACTGGACACGGGCGGGGAAGGGACAGCGGGACTGGGAACATGGGGGGGGCTGAGGGGACAGAGGACATGGGGGGTGGGTACGGAGACATGGGGCTGGGCTGGGGACACTGGGGGGGGACACGGTGGGGGGACACTGGGGGGGGACAACTGGGGGGGGACACGGTGGGGGGGACACGGGGGGGGACACGGGGGGGGCTCGGGGGGGGACACTGGGGGGGGACACGGGGGGGGACACGGGGGGGCTCGGGGGGGGACACGGGGGGGGGACTCGGGGGGGGGACACTGGGGGGGACACTGGGGGGGGACGGGGGGGGGGCTCGGGGGGGACACGGGGGGGGACGGGGGGGGGGCTCGGGGGGGGGACACTGGGGGGGGCTCGGGGGGGGGACACTGGGGGGGGGACACGGGGGGGGGGCTCGGGGGGGGCTCGGGGGGGGACACGGGGGGGGGGCTCGGGGGGGGGCTCGGGGGGGGGACTCGGGGGGGGGACACGGGGGGGGGCTCGGGGGGGGACACTGGGGGGGGACACGGGGGGGCTCGGGGGGGGGACTCGGGGGGGGGACTCGGGGGGGGGCTCGGGGGGGGGCTCGGGGGGGCTCGGGGGGGGACACGGGGGGGGGCTCGGGGGGGGGCTCGGGCGGGGGGCCGCTGCGGGGGCGGGCCCTGACCGGGTGCCGGGGGGTCCCCAGGGACTGCGCCGACTGCGGCGCCTTCGGGCGGGGGCCGCTGCGGGGGAACTGCAGCCACGCTGTGCCCGCGCCCCCGCGCGCGCGCTGCCCGCGCCCCCCCGCGACCCCCCGCGGCTGGTGCCGCGAGCGGACCGAGGACGGCCGCGTCCTCCTCTTCCTCATCGAGGGCGGGGGCGGCGACGGGGGGAGGAGGAGGAGGAGGAGGAGGAGGAGGAGGAGGACCGGGAGGTGACGCTGATCGTCTGGGCTGAGGAGGGTGAGTGCGGGGGGACCCCCCCCACGCTCCCCGCCGGGATGCGGTGACCCTGCGGGACCCCCCTGCACCCTGCGGGACCCCCCTGCACCCTGCGGGACCCCCCCCATACCCTGCGGGACCCCCCCTGCACCCTACGGGACCCCGCAGCCTGTGCGACCCCCCCTGCCCCCTACGGGAACCCCCTGCACCCCACAGACCCCCCTGCACCCTATGGGACCCCCCCCCATGCCCCAAGAGACTTGTCTGGAGGGTGTCTGGAGGGTGGGGGGTGGGGGGGTGGGGGGGGGTGTCCGGGCACCCCGGCCCCCCGTGGGTGGGTGTCTGCCCTCGAGCCCTTGGCCCCCCCCCCCGGGTAGGTTTCTGGGTGGGTGGGTGCCCTTGCACCTTTAGCCCCCCGTGGGCGGGTGGGTGAGTGGGTGTGGGGATTGCCCCGGCCCCCTCGTGGGTGGGTGTCTGGGTGGGCGCCCCGGCTCCCCGCGGGCGGGTGGGTGGGTGGGCGCCTGGGTGGGCGCCCCGGCCCCCCGCGGGCGGGCGGGCGGGTGGGTGCCTGGGTGGGTGGGTGCCTGGGGGGGCGCCCCGGCCGCCCGGCCCCCCGTGACGCGGCGTGCCCGCAGGCGGGGCGGGGGTCGCGGGGGGGCTGGTGGCCGGGCTGGCGGCCGGGACGGTGGCGCTGGGGCTGCTGGCGCTGGGCCTCTCCCGCCTCGCCCTGGAGCTCTGCGACCGCCGCGAGTTCCAGCGCTTCCAGCGCGAACGGCAGCGCGCCCGCTGGGCCGAGGTGAGACCCCCCCGCGACCCCCGCCCCGCACCGGGGGGGGTCTCACCCCCCCCCCGCCGGGGGGGCCGGGCTGTGACCCCCCACCCCGCGTCCCCCCACCCCGCAGAACAACCCCCTCTTCAGGAGCGCCACCACCACCACCGTCAACCCCCACTACGTGCCGGAGTGAGGGGACAGCGGGGGGAGACCCCCCCCCCCCGCAAAACCACCCCGGGTGGCACCGACCCCCCCCCCATCCCCAGAGACCCCCACCCCCCACTTTATGTACCCCCCCCCCTCATTTTGTACAAGACCCTCAATAAAAGGAGCCACCCTGACACCGTCCCCTCCCTCCGTCCTGGGGAGTTAAGGGGGGCTTTGGGGGGGGGGTCCCCAGCTGGATTCAGCCCCCCCCCTCCCCATTTCCCCCCGCCCCCAAATTAAGGAGCAAAACCCGGGGTAGAAAAAGAGGAAAAAAAGAAAAAAAACCCGACGAGTTTTTATTTAAATAAACCCTAAAGGCTGGGGGGGGGACACGGGGACCGACGCTGCGGGGGGGGGGCAAAGAACAAAAAAACTACGATTTAAAAGTGACGCAAGGTCAGCCCCGGGGGGGAGGGGCTGCACCCCGCCCCCCACCACCCCAGGGGTGCACCCTGACCCCCCCCACCCCCCCTTCCCTTCCCCCATAGCAAAATAAGTGTATTAAACCCCCTCCCCCAAAATAAACCCAATGAAAAAAAAACAACCCCCCCCACCCCCCCCTAAGAAAACCAATGAAGCCGGGGGGGGTTGGGGGGGGGTCCCCTGTGCCCCCCCCTCCCCGGGTTTGGGGGGGGTCCTGGGGGGGGGTCTGCATGTGGCCACCACGCTTCTGCCACCCGGTGAAACCTCAGTGCTTGGTTCTGCCCAGCCCCCCCCCCGGGACCCCCCCAAAACCCCATCGGCGTGTGTGTCCCCCCCCCCTCAAATCCCACAGACGCAAAAGGCCGATGGGGACGGAGTTAGGCTGGGGGGGGGGGGTTCCCGAAATAGGGGGGGGCTCCCGAAATGGGGGTGCCTGTATCAATGGAGACAGCACAGTGCCCCCCCCCCGTGGCACCCAGAGGAATGGGGGGGGGCCGGGGGGGGGGGAGCAGCAGCCAAATTGGGGCCCCTTTGCCCCCCCCCCAGCGCGGGGGGGGGTCGCTGTGGGACAGCACAGTCTGTGCTTTTTGGGGGGGGGGGCTGCCAGGCACTGCTGGTGTCCCCAAAACTGTCCCCAAAGAGCCCGGCTCTCCTCTGGCCACCCCAAAATGCTGGGGGGGGGGGGGGAGCAGGGGTGACCCCCCCCACGGCAGGGAGGGCTGGGAGCTGGGGGGGGGTCTCTCCATGGCCTCTTTGGCCCCCCCAAGAGGCTTTTCTCACTCAGCATCAGGGTTTCCCCCCCCAGAACAGCCCTATTTTTGGGGTGAGCTCCCATCTAGCCTCCCCCCCCACTCAATCACCCCCTCGCCCCCCCCCAAAGGGCACTGGAGCGACAGCATCGCCCCCCCAAAAAAAAACCACACGTGGAAAAGTGAATAAACCCCCCAAAAAAAAATTATGAAGAAATTCGGAAGGGAAGTGCCGCGGAGCTGCCGCCGGCCGGGCCCCGCCAAAGCGCGGGGAGGGGGGGGACGGTGGGTTTTTCCCCCCTCTTTTTTTTTTTTGTTTTTTTTTTCCTCAAAAAAGCGATGAAAAAAGGAAAAAAAGGGTCAGAAAAAGGGGGGGGGGGTGTGTGTGTGTTTCCTCCCCGCGAGACCCTCCTACCTGAGACCGGCGGCCCCGAGGACGCGCTCGCGGCTCTGGAGGCGGCGCGGGGTTTGGTTTTGCTCGACTTTAGGCCGGGCTTAGGAGCGCCAAGCTTTTCCTGAGAGGAGGACGGGCAGGATTTTGGGGGGGGGGGGGAATCGGGGGGGCGTAAAACCGAGGGGGTGAGGGGGGGCAGGTTTGTAGGCTGCAGTTTGTCGGTCGCGGGGGTGGTGGTGGGGAAAAGGCGGCGGTTTGTGGTTTTCCGGGTGGGTCCCCCCCCCCGGGCCCCCTCCCCGAGTTATTTATGGCGCTGGAAGTCCGGGCGAGGGGCCTGCTCTTCCCCGGCCCCTGCGGCGGGGGGAAGCCACGAGAAATGGAAGAGGAGGAAGGGGAGGAAGGAGATTGGGGGGGGGGGGAACCACCCAACAAACCCCCCTTCCTTCCGCGGGAGGTGGCGTCGGCGGTTCCCCCCCCCGCCCACGGTCGGTGCCGGGGTTGGGGGGGCTCGGGGGGGGGGCTCGGGGGGCTCCTCCTCGGCTCCTAGAGCAGCAGCTGCGAGTCGGGGGTCTTGGTTTGGCAACCTTGGCACATTCGTTTGTGTCTCAGCAGCCGGTCTGTCCGGGAGAAGCTCTGCGGGAGACGTGGGGCGGGGGGTTACGAGACCTGGGGGGGCCACGAGGCCTGGGGGGGGTCCTGAGGCCCAGGGGTGGTTCTGAGGCCTGGGGGGGTCCTGAGGCCTGGGGGGGGTTCTGACGCCCGGGCGGGTTCTGAGGCCCGGGGGGGTCCTGAGGCCCGGGGGGGGTTCTGAGGCCTGGGGGGGTTCTGAGGCCCGGGCAGGTTCTGAGGCCTGGGGGGGGTCCTGAGGCCTGGGGGGGGGTCCTGAGGCCCGGGGGTGGTCCTGAGGCCTGGGGGGGGTCCTGAGGCCCGGGGGGGGTCCTGAGGCCCAGGGGTGGTTCTGAGGCCTGGGGGGGGTCCTGAGGCCTGGGGGGGGTCCTGAGGCCCGGGGGGGGGTCCTGAGGCCCGGGGGGGGTCCTGAGGCCCAGGGGGGGTTCTGAGGCCCGGGGGGGGTCCTGAGGCCCAGGGGGGGTCCTGAGGCCCGGGGGGGGTCCTGAGGCCCAGGGGGGGTTCTGAGGCCCGGGGGGGGTCCTGAGGCCCGGGGGGGGTCCTGAGGCCCAGGGGGGGTTCTGAGGCCTGGGGGGGGTCCTGAGGCCCAGGGGGGGTTCTGAGGCCCAGGGGGGGTCCTGAGGCCTGGGGGGGTTCTGAGGCCTGGGGGGGTCCTGAGGCCCGGGGGGGTCCCGAGGCCCGGGGGGGGTCCCGAGGCCCAGGGGGGTTCTGAGGCCTGGGGGGGTTCTGAGGCCTGGGGGGGGTCCTGGAGCCTGGGGGTGGTTCTGAGGCCCAGGGGGGGGTTCTGAGGCCCAGGGGGGGGTTCTGAGGCCCAGGGGGGTTCTGAGGCCTGGGGGGGTTCTGAGGCCCAGGGGTGGTTCTGAGGCCTGGGGGGGTTCTGAGGCCCAGGGGTGGTTCTGAGGCACGGGGGGGTTCTGAGGCCTGGGGGGGTTCTGAGGCCCGGGGGGTTCTGAGGCACGGGGGGGTTCTGAGGCCTGGCGGGGTTCTGAGGCTTGTTGGGGGTTCTGAAGCCTGGGGTTGGGGGTCCTGAGGCCCGGGGGGGTCCTGAGGCCCGGGGGTCCCCCCTCCCGAGCCCCCCGGCCGCAGGGGCGGTACCTGCATGCAGCGCTCGCACTGGTAGGGTTTCTCGCCGCTGTGGACGCGCTTGTGACGCTCCAGGTGGTATTTCTGGATGAAGCGCATGTCGCAGACATCGCACTCGAAGGGCTTCTCGCCTGGGGAGGGGCGAGGGGGGATTAATTTGGGGGTGGGGGGGGTTAATTAAGGCGGCGCTCGTTAGCGGGGCGGCCCCCCGCCCCCTGTACCGGTGTGGATGAGGATGTGCCGCTTGAGGTGGTAGCTGCTGCGGAAGGCGCCGAAGCAGTGCTCGCAGATGAAGTTTTTGGGGATCCTCAGCTGGAAGGAGCCGTTCTGCTCAATCACCACCATCTGCGGAGGAGCGCAGACACCCCCCCGTCAGCGTGGCGGGGGGCGGCACCCCAAATCCACCCCCCTCCACCCCCCTGACCCCCCCCCCGGCCGTCTTGCGCCTGCCGGAGTTTGGGAAGTCTCTTCCTCCTCCTCCTCCTCCTCCTCCTCCTCCTCCTCCTCCTCAGCGGCGGCAAACCTGGCTGCCGAGGTGGGATCCTCTCCGGGAGGAGCGGCTGGGTCCCTCGGCGCCGGCCACCCGCTTGCGGCGCTGGCACGGGGAGGGAGGGCTGGGTCAGTCGCGCCCGTTCCGGACCCCCCGGGACCCCCCAGCGCCGCCCTGCCCCACCCCGGGACCCCCCCCAAGCCCGGCGCCCACGACCTGCCTTTTTAATGGATTTCTTGGGCTGCGAGGCCTCGGCGGCTTCGTCCTCCTTGCGGCTGCGGGGCTTCTCGCCGTCCTGACGGAGAGCCTCGAGAGGAGCGGGGCGGCGTTAGAGGGGGGGATCGCGTCGGGGGAACCAGGGGAGGGGGAAACGTGAGCGGAAGGGGGGGAAAAGTGAGCGAAAGGGGGGGAAACGTGAGCGAAAGGGGGGTAAGATAGAATTAAAGATGGAAAACTCAAAGGAGGAAAAACTCCAAGGAGGAAAAAGTCTAACTAAAAGAGAAAAAGCCAAATTAAAGGAGGAAAAAACCAAAACCAGAGGACAAAAAGTCCAATTAAAGGAGGAAAAAGTCAAACTGAAAGAGGAAACTCAGATCAGAGGAGGAAAAAGCCAAACTGAAGGAGGAAAAGTCAAATTTAAGGAGAAAAAAGCAAAACCAGAAGAGGAAAAAGTCAAAGTGAAAGAGGAAAAAGCCACCCCAAAGGAGGAAAAAGCCAAATTAAAGGAGGAAAAGTCAAATTAAAGGGGGAAAAACGAAACCAGAGGAGGAAAAAGTCTAACTCAAAGAGGAAAAAGCCAAACCAAAGGAGGAAAAAGACAAATTAAAGGAGGAAAAAGCCAAATTAAAACAGAAAAGTCAAATTAAAGGGGGAAAAACCAAACCAGAGGAGGAAAAACTCGAACTCAAAGAGGAAAAAGTCAAACTGAAGGAGTAAAAAGCCAAATTAAAAGAGGAAAAATCCAAATTAAAGCAGAAAAGTCAAATTAAAGGGGGAAAAACTAAACCAGAGGAGGAAAAGGTCTAACTCAAAGAGGAAAAAACCAAACCAAAGGAGGAAAAAGCCAAATTAAAGGAAGAAAAGTCAAATTAGAGGAGGAAAATGTGAAACCAGAGGAGGAAAAAGTCTAACTCAAAGAGGAAAAAGCCAAACCGAAGCACGAAAATGCCAAATTAAAGGAGGAAGAAGCGAAACCAGAGGAGGAAAAAGCCAGATCAGAGAAGGAAAAAGCCAAACCAAAGCAGGAAAAAGGTCTAACTGAAAGAGGAAAAAGCCACCGCGGGGGGAGGGAAGCACCGCGCAGCCCCGCGCCCCCCCGGCGGGGAGCGGCCGTACCAGCACGTCGGGGCTGCTCCCCCTCTCCCTGCTCTCCCCTTGCTTCGAGCTCTGCTTCGGCATCATCTTCTTGCTGGCGACCGTGGGCACGAGGCAGACGCCGGAGAGGCCCTCGCAGGCCAGGAGGCTCGCCTGCCGGGAGAGGGGGGGGGGAAGGCGGCCGAGCTGCAGGCGCCCCCCGCCTCAACCAACCCCCCCCGCCCCGGCCCCCTTCAAACGAACCAAAAGCAAACCCTTGCGAGGGGGACGGAGACCGGACGCCTTCGACCGAGCGATAAAACGGGGTTGGGGTACGGAGGGGGAGGGGGGGGGGGAGGCACGAGCCCGGCCCCTGCCCCCCCCCCTCGGGAAAAAAAAAAAACAAAAACAAAAACAACCAACCAACTAAAAAACAAACCATAAAACCAAACAAACCCTTTTTCATGAGGCCCGCCGAGGACCTAAAGGCTAACGGGAGAGTTTCGGATGATCCCTGGAATGGCGGCCGGGAAAAAAAAAAACTCTGCCGGCTCCGGAAAGGACCCGGGACGGGGAGGGTGGGTGGGTGGGGGGGCCCGCGCCGGCACCCACCGCCCCGGCGGGGAGGGAGCTGCCGGGCCGAGCGCTCTCCGCCCCCCGCCCCCCCAACCCCTACCCCGCCATTTCTCGGCTTCGGATCTTGGGGTTACGGGTGGGAAAATTGGGGCTCATTACCTGAGCCATCTTGTGTCTGTCTGTCTGTCCTCGACAAACGGGATTGTAACAATTCTTTAGCCTTAATTCTCGCCCAGGAAAAGAATTTTTTTAACGGTTAGAAAGGTGGGTTCAGTTAATCATTTTTTTTTTTTTTTTTGCCGGGCTCGTCCAGTACCCTCCACTTTGCCGACATCTTCCCCCCGGCGCCGCCGCGGGTGCCGCGAGGCCTTTCCTCCTCGAGCCCGGGGGGTGAGGGGCCGGCAGGGTTTTAGGCAGGGTTTTAGGCAGGGTTTTAGGCAGGAACCGGCAGCTGCCGCCGGGGGAGGTTTCTTAGAGAGGGGACATCCCCCCCCCCCTTCCCCACCGCCCGTCCCCCCCCCCGGGGCGGGAGCCGGCAGCACCCCCCGGGGGACGCCGCCGCCGCCGCTGCCGTCGCCGCTGCCGCCGCCGCCGCTGCCGCCGCGGGTCTTCGCCTGCGGGGAGGGAGAGGACGGTTATACGGACGGGGGGGGCCCCCCGTAATTGGAGGACCCCCCCCGTAATTGGAGGGAACCCCCCCCATAAGTGGAGGAAACCCCCCCCAGAATTGTGGGCCCTCCCCTCTAATTGGGCCCTCCTGTAATTGGGGGCACCCCCCGTAAATGAAGGACCCCCCATGTAATTGGAGGGAACCCCCCCTACTTGGGACCCCCTGCAATTGGGGGCACCCCCCATAATTGGGGGACCCCCTGCAATTGGAGGGAACCCCCCATAATTAGGGGCCCCCCCCCTAATTGGGCACCCCTGTAATTGGGGGACCCCCCTGTAATTGGAGGGAACCCCCCCCCAGAATTGTGGGCCCTCCTGTAATTGGGGGCACCCCCTGTAACTGAAGGACCCCCCCGTAATTGGAGGGAACCCCCCCTAATCGTGCCCCCCTGTAACTGGGGGACCCCCCTGTAATTGGGGGACCCCCCTGAAATTGGAGGGACCCCCTGTAATAGCCCCCCCCGTAACTAGGGTCACCCCCCCATAATTGGAGGCTCTCCCCTGTAATTGCCCCCCCCGTAATTGGGGGACCCCTCCCTAACTGGGGGAACCCCAGCCCCGAGGTCTGGGGGGGTCCCCTCCCTGCCGGGACACAGGTGGACACCCCACAGTGGGGATCTGTGGGGGGGGACACACAGGGGGTGACTCTGGGGGGGGGGTGGGGGGCAGCGGGCAAAGGGGGACGTGGGCAGTGTGGGGACCTGGGGGGGGCGCTGGGGATGTGGGGGGGTCTTGGGTGGGGTGACACGGGCGGGGGGATGATTTTGGGGGGTTGGGGGATGACACGGGGGAGTGGGGAAGCCAGGGAGGGTTGGGGGGGTCCCAGGGTTGGGGTGTGTGTGTGTGACACTGGGGGGGGTATGATCGGGGGGGAGGGGTATGATCGGGGGGGGGGGGTCGTTGGAGACCCTGAGGGGCTGGGGGGGGGCAGGGCGGCACTGTGGGGGGGAACATGGGGGTCCTGGGGGTGACACTGGGGGGCTTGTCCCAGGGCAGGGTGACACGGGAAGGGGAAATGATGACCCTGGGGGAGGGGATGGGGACCCTGAGGGGGTGCGGGGGGGGGGGGTCCCGGGGGGGTGGCACTGGAGGGGGGACGACACACGATCCTGGGGGGGTCCCGGGGGGGTGACCCTGTGGGTGGGGGTGTCCCGGCGTGGGGTGGCACAGGGGGGAGAGGTGGGGAACCCGGGGGTGACACTGTGGGGGGTGGATGACCCGGGGGGGGGGGGCCGGGGGGGTGAGGGTGTCCCGGGGGGAGGGGGTGTGTGTGACCGTGGTGGGGGGTGGGGTCCCCGGGCGGGGAGGGGTTCCGAAGGAGGGGGTGACCCTGCACGTGGTGGGTCCCGGGGTGACCCGGGGGGATCCCCGGGGGGTCTGTGACCCTGTGCGTGTGCACCGGGTGCCCCGGGGCGGGGTGACACGGGGCTCGCGGGCGGAGGGAGGGGCACCGGGGGGGTCACGGCGGGAGGGGGGGGAGGGGTGACCCGGCTGGGGGAGGGGCCGCCCCCACTCGGTGGGGGCTCACCGCGCCTGCGCGCTGGGATCACCCCGCTATTCCCCCCCACCCCCCTTCCCCGGTGCCCCCTCCTCCCTCCCGGTACCGCCCGGTGGGGGCGGGGCTGAGGCGGCGGCGCGCGCGGTCGGGCCCGGTGAGGCGCGCGCGCGCGCGGGCGGGCGGCCCCACCGCCGTGCCCCCTGTCCCCCGCCGCCGCCCCCAGCGCTCGGTGCCGGCGGGAAGGGGCGGGTCGGTACCTGCCGCGGCCCCTCCGCGCTCCGCTCCGCGCCGCGCCGCGCCGACAAGTTTACAAACAGCCGCGGCCCCGGCGCCCCCCCCCCTTCCTCGGCCGCCGCCGCCGACCCGGAACCGGAAACACCCGCCCACCCCCCGCGGGGACGACGCTTCCGGCGGGGGAACGGCAGGAGGTGGGGCGCGCCGCGCATGCGCAGCGCCGCGCCGTGCCGCCGCCTAGGGCGGCGCCATCTTGGAGTCGGGCGGTTGCCGGGGCAACGCGGGTGGCGGGGCAGGGCCTAGGCCTAGGCCTGAGCATGAGCCTTGGCCTGAGCGTGAGCTGAGGCCTAAGCATGAGGCGGCTCACGGCTTAGACAAGTGTACTCTTCACTGTGTACAAAACCGTCTGGCTGGATGGCCAAGCCGTGAGAGCTGTGGTGACGGAGCTACATCCAGCCGGCAGCTGGTCACGAGTGGGGTTTCCCAGGGCTCAGTGTTGGGGTCCTCGTGTTTAATGGCTTTATCAATGATCTGGGGGAGGGGATCGAGGGTGCCCTCAGGGAGATGCAGGTGACACCAAGCTGGGTGGGGGTGTCGATCGGCTGGAGGGCAGGAAGGTGCTGCAGGGGGACCTGGGCAGGCTGGAGCAATGGGCTGAGCTCAGCCGTGTGAGGTTTAACAAGGCCCAGTGCTGGGTCCTGCCCTTGGGTCACACCAACCCCAGGCAGTGCCCCAGGCCTGGGGCAGAGGGGCTGGGAAGTGCCCGGCGGAGAAGGCCCTGGGGGTGCTGGCTGACAGCCGGCTGGGCATGAGCCAGCAGTGCCCGGGTGGCCAAGGAGGCCACCAGCCCCCGGGCTTGTGTCAGCACTGGGGTGGCCAGCAGGGGCCGGGCAGGGATGGGGCCCCTGTGCTCGGCCCTGGGGAGGCCCCACCTCGAGTGCTGGGCTCAGGTTTGGGCCCCTCGGGACAAGAAGGGCCTTGAGGGGCTGGAGCGTGTCCAGCGAAGGGCAGCGGGGCTGGGGCAGGGTCTGGAGCACAAGTGTGCTGGGGGGCGGCTGAGGGGGCTGGGGGGGTTTAGCCTGGAGAAGGGGGGGCTGAGGGGAGCCCTTCTCGCTCTCTGCAGCTGCCTGAGAGGGGCTGGAGTGAGGGGGGGGCTGGTCTCTGCTCCCAAGTCACCAGTGACGGGACGAGAGGGAACGGCCTCAAGCTGCGTCAGGGGAGGTTTAGGTTGGATGTGAGGGGAAATGCCTTCCCTGCCAGAGGGGTCAGGCCCTGGCACAGGCTGCCCAGAGAGGTGGGGGAGTCACCATCCCTGGGGGGGTTCAAATAACGTGCAGCCGTGGCCCTTGGGGCCATGGTTTAGGAGGCCTGGGGGTGTTGGGCTGGGGGTTGGACTTGATGATCTGAGAGGCCTTTTCCAACCTTAATGATTCTGTTGGTGCCGATGGGACATCTGGTGCCCGTCTAACCAAAGCGACACGAGATATATTTCCAGGTCAGACAGGCAGGCGATATATTTCCAAGCGAGACAAGCTCAGGAAGTCATGTATTTAGGTGACAATAATAGTTTTGACACAACTTACCATCGCGTCCTGGAACGGTAAATCCCTAATTAGTTGATTTTGCAAATTAAGCACTTGGAAGAGCCTTGAAACAAGCCAAAACGCACCGCGCGTGCCTGAGGACCAGGATCATCTAGTGAACACGGTGAGGAAGACTATGGGCGACCGCCAGAGGCCTTTAGAAGAGGGCCAATGAATGCGAATGCGCGTGTGCCGAGGGCCTGTGCGTATATTGGTGAGTTCTAAGAATAGCACAAATATTATAATAATTTCTTGGAAATCTAATGAATATGCAAATTTTATGCGTACCTAATCTCTGCAGTGCAAGAGCACGTTAGGCGGAGCGATCCCCGGCGCGCCCGGCGCCACGAGTAACACCCGCCTTCTGAAATGCTAAAGCTGAGTCTTAGGGAGCTTCTCTCCCTGGCTTTCACGGTATCACTATGATTCTGTGAGCCTGGCCCAGGGTTGAGTCTCAGCATAAGCCTGGGCCTGAGTCTGAGCCTGGGCCTGGGCCTGGGCACAAGCCTAAGCCTGAGCCTGGGCCTGATGCTGATCCTGATCCGGGGCCTGGGCCTGAGCCTGAGCCCGAGCCTAGGCCTGAGCATGAGCCTGGGCCTGATCCTGATCCGGGGCCTGGGCTGGATCCTGATCCTGTGCCTGAGCCTGATCCTGATCCTGATCCTGATCCTGGGCCTGATCCTGATCCTGGGCATGGGCCTGATCCTGAGCATGGGCCTGATCCTGATCCTGAGCCTGGGCCTGAGCCTGAGCCTGGGCCTGAGCATGGGCCTGATCCTGATCCTGAGCCTGAGCCTGGGCCTGGGCCTGAGCCTGAGCCTGGGCCCGGGCCCCACTGCCTGCCCTGGCCACCCCAGGGAAGCCGCCCCTATGTTCTTGCCCCGGGGAGGGGGTTACCCCGCCATGGCCCCCCCAGGCTGGGCCCTGTCCCCTGCATTGCCCCTGGAGGGGGGCTATGACTGCCCTGGGGGGGGTGTCCCCACCCTGCTGTGACACCCCGGGGGGGCTGGTGTGTGTCCCCAACCCACTCCTCCCATCTTGTCACCCCCCTGGGGTGCATCACTTTTGGGGGTGGGGGGACACAGAAGGGGTGTCCCCATCCCCCCTCACTGTTGGGGTCCATCCTGGGTTGGGGGGTCCTGGTGTCCCCATGTCCCCCACCCGTGTTCCCTGCCCTGTGTGTCCCCCCCATGTCCCCCCAAGACCCCTGCCCCATGTGTGTCCCCCTGTGTGTCCCCATGTCCGCCTCCGTGTCCCCACTGGCAGGATGGCCCTGGCATGGTGGGGGGCGGCAGTGCTCTGTGTCCCCCCCAGTGTCCCCCTGTGGGGGTCTCCGTCCCCCTGGCAGCCCTCGATGACACCCCAGGGGCACAGACAGGCTTTGGGGTGGCTGGGGGGGCTCCCCTTCCCCCTTCCCACGGCTCCTCCGTGTCCTCCCGCTCCAACACCCCCGCCGGGCCACGGGGGAGGGAGGGGGGGGCAAATCTGGGGGGACGCCCCCCACCCCACCCTGGTGGTGCCACGCGGAGCCGCCCCCCGTGGACTTTGTCCCCTCGAGACCTTTGGCCGAGGGGAAAAATCCCAGCCTGGGAAAGGAGCCGGGAAGCCCCTCGCGGCGGCCCGCTTCCCGCTCAGCACGCTGCGCCGGGGGCGAGGGTTCGGGGGGTCCTGCCCGGCGCGGGCGGGGGGCGACGGCGGCTCCGCCGGGGCCGAGGGGGGCGCGATGGCCGAGAGCCGGTGGCTGGAGTCTCCCGGTCTGGACAGGGCCGCCGGGGAGGAGTTCCTGCAGGGAGCCTTCCAGGTGCTGCTGGACGAGGCCGTGCGCAAAGGGACGGACGTGAGCGAAAAGGTGGGCCCGATCCCCATCCTGATCCCAATCCTGACCCCGATCCCAATCCTAATCCCAGTCCTAATCCCAAACCTAATCCCAATCCCAATCATGATCCCGATACTGATCCTAATCCCAGTCCTAATCCCAATCCTGATCCCAATCTCATTCCTGATCCCAATCCTGATCCCAATCCCATTCCTGATCCCAATCCCAATCGTGATCATAATCCCAGTCCCAATCATGATCCCGATACTGATCCTAATCCTGATCCCAATCCCAATCCTGACCCCATTCCTGATCCCAATCCCGATCGCAATCCCAATCATGATCCTGATCTTGATCCCAATTCTGATCCCGATCCCTATCCCAAGGCCAATCCTAATCTCGATCCCAATCCAAATCCTGATACCAATCCCAATCTTAATTCTGATCCCAATCCTGATCCAAATCCTGTTCCCAATCCTGACCCTGATCCCAATCCCAGTCCCAATCCTGACCCTGATCCCAATCCCAATCCTGACCCTGATCCCAATCCCAGTCCTGACCCTGATCCCAATCCCAATCCCAGTCCTGACCCTGATCCCAAGCCCAGTCCTGACCCTGATCCCAATCCCAGTCCCAATCCTGACCCTGATCCCAATCCCAGTCCTGACCCTGATCCCAATTCCAATCCCAGTCCTGACCCTGATCCCAATCCCAGTGCTGACCCTGATCCCAGTCCCAGTCCTGACCCTGATCCCAATCCCAACCTCATTCCTAATCCCAGTCCCGCCCCGCAGGTGTGTGACTGGAAGGAGCCGCAGGAGCTGCGGGAGCTGCTGGACCTGGAGCTGCGCAGCGCGGGGGAGCCCCCGGAGCGGCTGCTCGAGCGCTGCCGCGACGTCATCCGCTACAGCGTCAAGACGGGTCAGCGCCCGGCCCCGCCCGGCCCGGCCCCGCCCTGCCCCGCCCCACCCCGCCCTGCCCCGCCCCGCCCCGCCCCGGGCACCCAGTCCCTCCCAGGGCGGCCCAGTCACTCTCAGTACAGTCCAGCTGATCCCAGTGCAGCCCCAGCTGATCCCAGTTCAGGCCCATCTGGTCCTGCTTCAGCCCCAGTTAGTCCCAGTTCAGGCCCATCTGGTCCTCGTTTGGTGCCAGCTCGTCCTAGTTCAGCCCAGCTGGTCCCAGTTTGGCTCCACCTGGTCCCATTTCATCCTCATCTGGCCCCAGCTGGTCCCAGTTTGGCCAAGCTGGTCCTGGTTTGGCCCTATCTGGTCCCAATTCTTCCTCAGCTGGTCCCAGTTCAGCCCCATCAGGTCCCAGTTTGGCCCAGCTAGTCCCAGTTCAACCCATCTCATCCCAGTCTAGACCCAGCTGGTCCTGATTAAGCCTGACTTGTCCCACACCGGCCCCATGTGGTCCCAGTTCAGTCCCAGCTGGTCCCAGTTTGGGAGGCAGTGGCCGGGTGTAAGGCTGCCCCCGACCCAGCCAGCGGCTGTCCCGGGGGTCCCGCTCGTGTCCCCGTCACACACACGTGGGTCTGGGGGGTCCCCGCTCGTGTCCCCGTCACACCCAGGGGTCTGGGGGGTCCCGCTCGTGTCCCCGTAACACCCAGGGGTCTGGAGGGTCCCAATCGTGTCCCCGTCACACCCAGGGGTCCGGGGGGTCCCACTCGTGTCCCCGTCACACACACGTGGGTCTGGGGGGTCCCCGCTCGTGTCCCCGTCACACACACGTGGGTCTGGGGGGTCCCCGCTTGTGTCCCTGTCACACCCAGGGGTCTGGGGGGTCCCCGCTCGTGTCCCCGTCACACACACGTGGGTCTGGGTGGTCCCACTCGTGTCCCCGTCACACCCAGGGGTCTGGGGGGTCCCGCTCGTGTCCCCGTCACACACACGTGGGTCTGGGTGGTCCCACTCGTGTCCCCGTCACACCCAGGGGTCTGGGGGGGGTCCCCGCTCGTGTCCCCGTCACACACACGTGGGTCTGGGGGGTCCCACTCGTGTCCCCGTCACACACACGTGGGTCTGGGGGGTCCCGCTCGTGTCCCCGTCACACCCAGGGGTCTGGAGGGTCCCAATTGCGTCCCCGTCACACACACGTGGGTCTGGGGGGTCCCCGCTCGTGTCCCCGTCACACACACGTGGGTCTGGGGGGTCCCTGCTCGTGTCCCCGTCACACCCAGGGGTCTGGGGGGTCCCACTCGTGTCCCTGTCACACACACGTGGGTCTGGGGGGTCCCACTTGTGTCCCCGTCACACCCAGGGGTCTGGGGGGTCCCACTCGTGTCCCTGTCACACACACGTGGGTCTGGGGGGTCCCCGCTCGTGTCCCCGTCACACCCAGGGGTCTGGGGGGTCCCCGCTCGTGTCCCCGTCACACCCAGGGGTCCGGGGGGTCCCACTTGTGTCCCCGTCACACACACGTGGGTCTGGGGGGTCCCCGCTCGTGTCCCCGTCACACCCAGGGGTCTGGGGGGTCCCACTCGTGTCCCTGTCACACCCAGGGGTCCGGGGGGTCCCACTTGTGTCCCCGTCACACACACGTGGGTCTGGGGGGTCCCCGCTCGTGTCCCCGTCACACCCAGGGGTCTGGGGGGTCCCCACTCGTGTCCCCGTCACACCCAGGGGTCCGGGGGGTCCCACTTGTGTCCCCGTCACACACACGTGGGTCTGGGGGGTCCCCGCTCGTGTCCCCGTCACACCCAGAGGTCCGGGGGGTCCCAATCGTGTCCCCGTCACACACATGTGGGTCTGGGGGTCCCGCTCGTGTCCCCGTCACACACACGTGGGTCTGGGGGTCCCGCTCGTGTCCCCGTCACACACACGTGGGTCTGGGGGGTCCCACTCGTGTCCCCGTCACACCCAGGGGTCTGGGGGGTCCCCGCTCGTGTCCCTGTCACACACACGTGGGTCTGGGGGGTCCCACTTGTGTCCCCGTCACACACACGTGGGTCTGGGGGGTCCCACTTGTGTCCCCGTCACACACACGTGGGTCTGGGGGGTCCCCGCTCGTGTCCCTGTCACACACCCAGGGGTCTGGGGGGTCCCCGCTCGTGTCCCTGTCACACACACGTGGGTCTGGGGGTCCCCGCTCGTGTCCCCGTCACACACACGTGGGTCTGGCGGGTCCCTGCTCGTGTCCCCGTCACACCCAGGGGTCCGGGGGGTCCCGCTCGTGTCCCCGTCACACCCAGGGGTCTGGGGGGTCCCACTTGTGTCCCCGTCACACCCAGGGGTCTGGGGGGTCCCACTCGTGTCCCCGTCACACCCAGGGGTCTGGGGGGTCCCCACTCGTGTCCCCGTCACACACACGTGGGTCTGGCGGGTCCCTGCTCGTGTCCCCGTCACACCCAGGGGTCTGGGGGGTCCCCGCTTGTGTCCCCGTCACACCCAGGGGTCTGGGGGGTCCCCGCTCGTGTCCCCGTCACACCCAGGGGTCCGGGGGGTCCCACTCGTGTCCCTGTCACACACACGTGGGTCTGGCGGGTCCCTGCTCGTGTCCCCGTCACACCCAGGGGTCTGGGGGGTCCCACTCGTGTCCCCGTCACACACACGTGGGTCTGGGGGGTCCCACTTGTGTCCCCGTCACACACACGTGGGTCTGGGGGGTCCCACTTGTGTCCCCGTCACACCCAGGGGTCCGGGGGGTCCCCGCTCGTGTCCCTGTCACACACACGTGGGTCTGGGGGGTCCCCGCTCGTGTCCCCGTCACACCCAGGGGTCTGGGGGGTCCCCGCTCGTGTCCCTGTCACACACACGTGGGTCTGGGGGGTCCCACTTGTGTCCCCGTCACACACACGTGGGTCTGGGGGGTCCCACTCGTGTCCCCGTCACACCCAGGGGTCTGGGGGGTCCCACTCGTGTCCCCGTCACACCCAGGGGTCCGGGGGGTCCCGCTCGTGTCCCCGTAACACCCAGGGGTCCGGGGGGTCCCGCTCGTGTCCCCGTCACACCCAGGGGTCCGGGGGGTCCCACTTGTGTCCCCGTCACACCCAGGGGTCCGGGGGGTGGCCCCGCTCCCGCGGGCGCCCGTTGCCCCCTCGCCACACATCCCCAGCGCCCACATCCCCGTGGTGCCGGGGGTCCCGCGCCGAGGGGGGCCGTGGGGGTGCCTCCCGCCCCCCCGCCCCTGACACCGGCCCCCCCTCGCCCCCCTCCTCGCCCCCCCCAGGTCACCCCCGCTTCTTCAACCAGCTCTTCTCCGGGCTGGACCCCCACGCGCTGGCGGGACGCCTCATCACCGAGGCCCTCAACACCAGCCAGTACGTGCCCCGCAGTCGGGGGGCTGGGGGGGCGCGGGGCCCGCGCAGGGGTGGGCTGGGGGGGTGTGGGGGGGGGTGTGGGGGGGTGTGGGAGCGGCGCCGGCCCCCCACCCCCCCCGCGCCCCCGCAGGTACACGTACGAGATGGCGCCGGTGTTCGTGCTGATGGAGGAGGTGGTGCTGGCCGAGCTGCGGGGGCTGGTGGGGTGGGGCGGCGGCGACGGCATCTTCTGCCCCGGTACCCGCCTCGCCCCCCGCCCCCTCCCCGTGTCCCCGGCGGTGTCCCTGTCCCCCTCCCCGTGCCCCCGGCGGTGTCCCTGTCCCCCTCCCCGTGCCCCCGGCGCTGTCCCTGTCCCCCTCCCCGTGCCCCCGGCGCTGTCCCTGTCCCCCTCCCCGTGCCCCGGCGGTGTCCCTGTCCCCCTCCCCGTGCCCCCGGCGCTGTCCCTGTCCCCCTCCCCGTGCCCCGGCGGTGTCCCTGTCCCCCTCCCCGTGCCCCCGGCGGTGTCCCTGTCCCCCTCCCCGTGTCCCCAGCGCTGTCCCTGTCCCCCTCCCCGTGTCCCCAGCGCTGTCCCTGTCCCTGTCCCTCCCCGTGTCCCCAGCGCTGTCCCTGTCCCCCTCCCCGTGCCCCCGGCGGTGTCCCTGTCCCCCTCCCCGTGCCCCCGGCGGTGTCCCTGTCCCCCTCCCCGTGCCCCCAGCGCTGTCCCTGTCCCCCTCCCCGTGCCCCCAGCGCTGTCCCTGTCCCCCCCTCCCCGTGCCCCCGGCGGTGTCCCTGTCCCCCTCCCCGTGTCCCCAGCGGTGTCCCTGTCCCCCTCCCCGTGCCCCGGCGGTGTCCCTGTCCCCCCCTCCCCGTGCCCCCGGCGGTGTCCCTGTCCCCCTCCCCGTGTCCCCAGCGGTGTCCCTGTCCCCCTCCCCGTGTCCCCAGCGGTGTCCCTGTCCCCCTCCCCGTGCCCCCAGCGCTGTCCCTGTCCCCCCCTCCCCGTGCCCCCGGCGGTGTCCCTGTCCCCCTCCCCGTGTCCCCAGCGGTGTCCCTGTCCCCCTCCCCGTGCCCCCGGCGGTGTCCCTGTCCCCCTCCCCGTGTCCCCAGCGGTGTCCCTGTCCCCCTCCCCGTGCCCCCGGCGGTGTCCCTGTCCCCCTCCCCGTGCCCCCGGCGGTGTCCCTGTCCCCCTCCCCGTGCCCCCAGCGGTGTCCCTGTCCCCCTCCCCGTGCCCCCGGCGCTGTCCCTGTCCCCCCCCGTGCCCCCGGCGGTGTCCCTGTCCCCCTCCCCGTGCCCCGGCGGTGTCCCTGTCCCCCTCCCCGTGCCCCCGGCGCTGTCCCTGTCCCCCCCCGTGCCCCCGGCGGTGTCCCTGTCCCCCCCCGTGCCCCCGGCGGTGTCCCTGTCCCCCTCCCCGTGCCCCCGGCGGTGTCCCTGTCCCCCTCCCCGTGCCCCCGGCGCTGTCCCTGTCCCCCTCCCCGTGCCCCCGGCGCTGTCCCTGTCCCCCTCCCCGTGTCCCCGGCGGTGTCCCTGTCCCCCTCCCCGTGTCCCCGGCGGTGTCCCTGTCCCCCTCCCCGTGTCCCCGGCGGTGTCCCTGTCCCCCTCCCCGTGCCCCCGGCGCTGTCCCTGTCCCCCTCCCCGTGCCCCCGGCGCTGTCCCTGTCCCCCTCCCCGTGTCCCCGGCGGTGTCCCTGTCCCCCTCCCCGTGCCCCCGGCGCTGTCCCTGTCCCCCCCCGTGCCCCCGGCGCTGTCCCTGTCCCCCCCCGTGCCCCCGGCGGTGTCCCTGTCCCCCTCCCCGTGCCCCCGGCGGTGTCCCTGTCCCCCTCCCCGTGCCCCCAGCGCTGTCCCTGTCCCCCTCCCCGTGCCCCCGGCGCTGTCCCTGTCCCCCTCCCCGTGCCCCCGGCGCTGTCCCTGTCCCCCTCCCCGTGCCCCCGGCGCTGTCCCTGTCCCCCTCCCCGTGTCCCCGGCGGTGTCCCTGTCCCCCTCCCCGTGCCCCCGGCGGTGTCCCTGTCCCCCTCCCCGTGCCCCCAGCGCTGTCCCTGTCCCCCTCCCCGTGCCCCCGGCGCTGTCCCTGTCCCCCTCCCCGTGCCCCCGGCGGTGTCCCTGTCCCCCTCCCCGTGCCCCCGGCGCTGTCCCTGTCCCCCTCCCCGTGCCCCCGGCGGTGTCCCTGTCCCCCTCCCCGTGCCCCCGGCGCTGTCCCTGTCCCCCTCCCCGTGCCCCCAGCGGTGTCCCTGTCCCCCTCCCCGTGCCCCCGGCGGTGTCCCTGTCCCCCTCCCCGTGCCCCCAGCGCTGTCCCTGTCCCCCCCGTGCCCCCGGCGGCGGCGGGTCCCCGCGGCGGTGCCGCAGGTGACGCGGGTGTCCCCGTCCCCGCAGGAGGCTCCATCTCCAACATGTTCGCCATGAACGTGGCCCGGTTCCAGCGCTTCCCCGAGAGCCCGCGCCGGGGCGGCCGGGCCCTGCCGCGCTTGGCCCTCTTCGCCTCGCGGGAGGTGCGGGCCGGGGGCTGCGGCCCCGCCGGGGGGGCGGGGGGGGTCGGGGTCAGCCCCCCGCCGCCCCCCGGCCTGACCCCGCCGTCCCCCCGCGCAGAGCCACTACTCCGTCCGGAAGGGCGCCGCCTTCCTGGGCATCGGCACGGACAGCGTCCGCCTGGTCGCCACCGACGAGAGGTGGGGGCGTGGGGCGGACCCCCGGCCCCACTGACCCCCGGCCCCGCTGACCCCCGGCCCCACTGACCCCCCAGCCCCACTGACCCCCCGGCCCCACTGACCCCCGGCCCCACTGACCCCCCGGCCCCGCTGACCCCCGGCCCCACTGACCCCCCAGCCCCACTGACCCCCCGGCCCCACTGACCCCCGGCCCCACTGACCCCCCGGCCCCGCTGACCCCCCAGCCCCACTGACCCCCGGCCCCACTGACCCCCCGGCCCCACTGACCCCCGGCCCCACTGACCCCCGGCCCTACTGACCCCTCGGCCCCACTGACCCCCCGGCCCCGCTGACCCCCGGCCCCACTAACCCCCGGCCCCACTGACCCCCGGCCCCGCTGACCCCCCGGCCCCACTAACCCCCGGCCCCGCTGACCCCCCGGCCCCACTGACCCCCGGCCCCACTGACCCCCGGCCCTACTGACCCCTCGGCCCCACTGACCCCCCGGCCCCGCTGACCCCCGGCCCCACTAACCCCCGGCCCCACTGACCCCCGGCCCCGCTGACCCCCCGGCCCCACTAACCCCCGGCCCCGCTGACCCCCCGGCCCCGCTGACCCCAGGCCCCACTAACCCCCGGCCCCGCTGACCCCCCGGCCCCACTGACCCCCGGCCCCACTGACCCCAGCCCCACTGACCCCCCGGCCCCACTGACCCCCGGCCCCGCTGCCCCCAGCCCCACTGACCCCCCGGCCCTGCTGTCCCTGGCCCTGCTGCCCCCAGCCCCACTGACCCCCAGCCCCACTGACCCCCCGGCCCCACTGACCCCCGGCCCCACTGACCCCCAGCCCCGCTGCCCCCAGCCCCACTGACCCCCCAGCCCTGCTGTCCCCGGCCCTGCTGCCCCCAGCCCCACTGACCCCCCAGCCCCACTGCCCCCAGCCCCACTGACCCCCCGGCCCCACTGACCCCCGGCCCCGCTGCCCCCAGCCCCACTGACCCCCCAGTCCCACTGCCCCCAGCCCCACTGACCCCCAGCCCCACTGACCCCCGGCCCCACTGAGCCCCCGGCCCCGCTGAGCCCCCGGCCCCACTGACCCCCCAGTCCCACTGCCCCCAGTCCCACTGACCCCAGCCCCACTGACCCCCCAGCCCCACTGACCCCCGGCCCCGCTGCCCCCAGCCCCACTGACCCCCCAGCCCCACTGACCCCCGGCCCCACTGACCCCCGGCCCCGCTGACCCCCCGGCCCCGCTGCCCCCAGCCCCACTGACCCCCCGGCCCTGCTGCCCCCAACCCCGCTGCCTCCGGCCCTGCTGTCCCTGGCCCTGCTGACCCCAGCCCCACTGACCCCCCGGCCCTGCTGTCCCCGGCCCTGCTGCCCCCAGCCCCACTGACCCCCCAGTCCCACTGCCCCCAGTCCCACTGACCCCAGCCCCACTGACCCCCCGGCCCCGCTGACCCCCCGGCCCCGCTGACCCCCCGGCCCCACTGACCCCCAGCCCCACTGACCCCGGCCCCGCTGCCCCCAGCCCTGCTGCCCCCAGCCCCGCTGCCCCCAGCCCCACTGACCCCCCAGCCCCACTGACCCCCGGCCCCGCTGCCCCCAGCCCCACTGACCCCCCAGTCCCACTGCCCCCAGTCCCACTGACCCCAGCCCCACTGACCCCCCAGCCCTGCTGTCCCCGGCCCCGCTGCCCCCAGCCCCACTGACCCCCCAGTCCCACTGCCCCCAGCCCCACTGCCCCGCTGCCCCCAGCCCCACTAACCCCTGGCCCCGCTGCCCCCAGCCCCACTGACCCCCCAGCCCTGCTGTCCCCGGCCCCGCTGCCCCCAGCCCCACTGACCCCCCAGCCCCACTGACCCCCTGGCCTCGCTGCCCCCAGCCCTGCTGCCCCCAGCCCCACTGACCCCCCAGCCCCGCTGTCCCTGGCCCTGCTGCCCCCAGCCCCACTGACCCCCCAGTCCCACTGCCCCGAGCCCCACTGACCCCCTGGCCCTGCTGCCCCCAGCCCTGCTGCCCCCAGCCCCACTGACCCCCCAGCCCTGCTGTCCCCGGCCCCGCTGCCCCCAGCCCCACTGACCCCCAGTCCCACTGCCCCCAGCCCCACTAACCCCAGCCCCGCTGCCCCCAGCCCCACTAACCCCAGCCCCGCTGCCCCCAGCCCCACTGACCCCCCAGCCCCACTGCCCCCGGCCCCGCTGACCCCCCAGCCCCACTGACCCCCCAGCCCTACTGCCCCCGGCCGCGCTGCCCCCAGCCCCACTGACCCCGGCCCCGCTGCCATTTCGCTCTCGCCCATCCCTCAGGGGGAAGATGATCCCCGAGGAGCTGGACAAGGAGATCCGGAGGGCGAAAGCTGAGGTGAGGAGGGGGTCTGGGGGCACAGGGGAACGTCTGGGGGGTGCCGCGTCGGGGGGCTGTGACAGAGCTGCCTGCGATGGGCTCCCCAGCCCCATGTCCCCATCCCCACATCGATGACCCCAGCCCCGTCCTGCTGTCCCCAGACCCACACTGATGTCCCCAGCCCCATTCCAGTGTCCCCAGCCCCATATCAATGTCCCCAGCCCCATATCAATGTCCCCAGCCCCATCCTGCCGTCCCCAGCCCCACGTCAGTGCCCTCAGCCCCATCCTGCTGTCCCCAGCCCCATACTGATGCCCCCAGCCCCATCCCCATCCCACTGTCTCCAGCCCCACACTGATGCCCCCAGCCCCAGCCCCATCCCACTGTCTCCAGCCCCACACTGCCGCCCCCAGACCCATCCCCAGACCCATCCCACTGTCCCCAGCCACACACTGATGCCCCCAGACCCATCCCCATCCCGTTGTCCCCAGCCCCACAGCAATACCCCAGCCCCACAGCGATGCCCCCATCCTGTCGCCCTCAGCCCCACAGCGATTCCCCCAGCCCCACAGCAATGCCCCCAGCCCCACAGCTATCCCCCCAGTCCCACAATGAAGCCCCCAGCCCCACAGCGAAGCCCCCAGCCCCAGCTCCACATCGAAGCCCCTAGCCCCACAGCGATGCCCCCATTCTGTCGCCCCCAGCCCCACAATGAAGCCCCCAGCCCCACATCGAAGCCCCCAGCCCCACAGCGATGCCCCCGGCCAGTTGCCCCCAGCCCCACAGCGATGCCCCCAGCCCGTTGCCCCCAGCCACACAGCAATGCCCCCAGCCCCACAATGAAGCCCCCAGCCCCACAGTGCTGCCCCCATTCCGTCGCCCCCAGCCCCACCTCGAAGCCCCCAGCCCCACAGCGATGCCCCCATTCCGTCACCCCCAGCCCCACAATGAAGCCCCCAGCCCCACATTGAAGCCCCCAGCCCCACAGCGATGCCCCCATTCCGTCGCCCCCAGCCCCACAATGAAGCCCCCAGCCCCACATCGAAGCCCCCAGCCCCACAGCGATGCCCCCGGCCAGTTGCCCCCAGCCCCACATCGAAGCCCCCAGCCCCACAGCGATGCCCCCAGCCCGTTGCCCCCAGCCACACAGCAATGCCCCCAGACCCACAATGAAGCCCCCAGCCCCACAATGAAGCCCCCAGCCCCACATTGAAGCCCCCAGCCCCACAGTGCTGCCCCCATTCCGTCGCCCCCAGCCCCACAGCGATACCCCAGCCCCACATTGAAGCCCCCAGCCCCACAGCGATGCCCCCAGCCAGTTGCCCCCAGCCCCACAGCGATGCCCCCAGCCCCACAGCAATGCCCGCAGCCCCACAGCGATGCCCCCAGCCCCACAGCGATGCCCCCAGCCTGTTGCCCCCAGCCCCACAGCGAAGCCCCCAGCCCCACAGCGATGCCCCCAGCCCCACAGCGATGCCCCCAGCCCCACAGCGATACCCCAGCCCCACATGGAAGCCCCCAGCCCCACAGCGAAGCCCCCCGTCCCCCCGCAGGGCGCCGAGCCTTTCTTCGTCTGCGCCACCTGCGGCACCACCGTCCTGGGCGCCTTCGACCCGCTGGGCAGCATCGCCGACATCTGCCAGCGCCACGGCCTCTGGTTCCACGTGGACGTGAGTCATGGGGGCGCGACCCCCCGCCCCACGCGTCCCCTGGGGACCCCCAGCCTGGCCCCCGTTTCCTGGGGTCCCCGGGCTCTGACGCCCCTCTCCGCGCCCGGCAGGCAGCCTGGGGCGGCAGCGCCCTGCTCTCCAGCAAACACCGGCACCTCCTGGCCGGCATCGAGAGGCGAGTAATAACCCTCCCCAGCTCCGAGCGGCCCCCAAAATGGGCTCAAATCTCCCCATTTAAGGACTTGGGGTGTGGGTGCGCGTGTGTGTGTCCCCCCCAAAGCTCTGCTTTCCCGCAGGGCCGACTCGGTGGCCTGGAACCCCCACAAGATGCTGATGGTGGGTTTGCAGTGCTCGGCTTTCCTCCTCCGCGACAGCTCCGTACGTCCCACCGCCCCACCTCCGCTCCGTGGCTCTGCCCCACATCGCTCCCCCCTCCCAACACCCCCTTTTCTTCTTCTTTTTTTTTGGGGGGCGGGATGTCTCCCACAGGGCCTCCTGCAGCGCTGCCACGGCGCCGGCGCCACGTACCTCTTCCAAGCCGATAAGTTTTACGATGTCACCTACGACACGGGCGACAAGACCCCGCAGTGCGGCCGCCGCGTCGATTGCCTCAAGCTCTGGCTCCTCTGGAAAGCGGCCGGCACCGAGGGGCTGGCGCGGCGCGTCGAGAGGGCCTTCGCCTCCACCCGGTGAGCGCCGCCGCGCTGTCGCTGCCCCCCGCCCCAGCCCGCCCTCAATCTTGGGGTCTTCACGCCCTTCTTCCTCCCCAGGTACCTGGTGGAGGAGGTGAAGAGGAGGGACGGCTTCCAGCTGGTGCTGGAGGTACTGGCTCGTCGATGGGGCTCGGCCGAGCGGCGGCGCGGGGTGGGGGGTGGTTTTTAAGTGTGTGTGTCCCCCCCCACCATCTTAATAACACCCTACGGCATCGCCCGGAGAGCAGAAACGCCCGCCCTGAGCTCGGCCCTGGGGTTCAAACCCCTGGGGTGGCCCCAAAGTGGGTTGGGGGGCTGAGCTGGTGCCCCCCCCCAAGCTCTGCCCTGGGGTTCAAACCCCTGGGGTGGCCCCAAAGTGGGTTGGGGGGCTGAGCTGGTGCCCCCCCCCAAGCTCTGCCCTGGGGTTTGAACCCCTGGGGTGGCCCCAAAGTGGGTTGGGGGGCTGAGCCGGTGCCCCCCCCAAGCTCTGCCCTGGGGTTTAAACCCCCCCAGTGGCCCCAAAATGGGTTGGGGGCCCGAGCCGGTGCCCCCCCCAGCAGAAAGCACCTACCCCAAGCTCTGCCCTGGGGTTTGAACCCCTGGGACAGCCCCAAAATGGGTTGGGGGGCCGAGCCAGTGCCCCCCCAGCAGAAAGCACCTACCCCAAGCTCTGCCCTGGGGTTTGAACCCCTGGGACAGCCCCAAAATGGGTTGGGGGGCCGAGCCAGTGCCCCCCCAGCAGAAAGCACCTACCCCAAGCTCTGCCCTGGGGTTTGAACCCCTGGGACAGCCCCAAAATGGGTTGGGGGGCCGAGCCAGTGCCCCCCCAGCAGAAAGCACCTACCCCAAGCTCTGCCCTGGGGTTTGAACCCCTGGGACAGCCCCAAAATGGGTTGGGGGGCCGAGCCAGTGCCCCCCCAGCAGAAAGCACCTACCCCAAGCTCTGCCCTGGGGTTTGAACCCCTGGGACAGCCCCAAAATGGGTTGGGGGGCTGAGACGGTGCCCCCCCCAAGCTCTGCCCTGGGGTTTAAACCCCCCCAGTGGCCCCAGAATGGGTTGGGGGCCCGAGCCGGTGCCCCCCCCAGCAGAAAGCACCTACCCCAAGCTCTGCCCTGGGGTTTAATCCCCCGGCATGGTCCCGAAATGGGGCTGGGGGCGAGCCGGTGCCCCCCCACCGGGGTCTGGGGCTCTGTGATCCCTTTCCTCCTCCTCCTCCTCCTCCTCTTCCTCCCACAGCCGGAGTTCATCAACCTCTGCTTCTGGTTCGTGCCCCCGAGCCTGCGGGGCCGGGAGGGCTCCCCCGACTACTGGCCGCGGCTGGGGAAGGTGAGCGCAGGAGCGACCCCCGAAACCCCCCCGGAACCCAAGCGCGGCCCCCCGCGACGGCCTCTCTCTCCCCCCCACCCCCGCCCAGGTGGCTCCCGCCATCAAGGAGAGGATGATGAGGAAGGGCTCGATGATGGTGGGCTACCAGCCCCAGGGCGCCAGGGTCAACTTCTTCCGGCAGATCGTCACCAACCCCGCCGTCACCAAGGCCGACCTCGATTTCTTCCTGGACGAGGTCGAGAGGTTGGGGTGGGATCTGTGAGGCCCCACGCCCCGGGGCGGGGGGGGCTGGGGAGGGTCCCCTAAACCCCCTCCCCTCCTCCCGCAGACCCTCCCGGCCCCGAGGAAGAGGAGCAGAGCTCAATTTTCCTCCCGGCCCTTGCGGTCCCACCTTAAACTCAGCGCAAAGGCGGGCAAGGCTTGGCGCCCCGGCCCGAAAACACGCCCCGGGTGGAATAAAAAGCTTTTACTGTTTGTTTTATTTTCTTTTCGTTATTCTTAAAAACAAAAATCAGGCGGGAGGGGGGGTGGGCGGCACCGGGCGGCCCCCCCCTGCCCCCCACTGCCTCCCTCAGTCCTCCTCGAGGCTCTGCAGGAGGTCGAGCACCTTGGGGTCCAGCCCGGCGGGGGCCAGGCAGGCGCGGAGGCGCGAGGCCGTGGCCTCCCGCTTCTCCTTGCGCTGCCACTCCAGCAGCATGTGGAAGATCTGGAGGACGACGTGGCCGGGGTTGTCCTCCCGAATCTGGTCGAGGCGGCTCCTCTCCAGCCCCAGGCACGCGATTCCCACCTCCTGCCATTCCTTCCCCAGCCCTCGCGCCACCTTCAACAGGTCTTTCTCCGCCAGCCGGCGAGGCCGAAGGGAGGCGGCGGGCGGAGGCGGAAGGGGGGCCTCGGCGAGGGACCCCGGCGCGGCGGAGGGACGGCCGGCGGCCCCCGGGGGCTCGTCCCCGGCGCCGGGCAGCCCGTAACGCTCCACGAGGTCGAGGCGGGGGACGTGGCGGAGGAGATCGGCCACCACGTGCAGGGCCCGGCCGGGGAAGCGCTGCAGGAGGAGGTCGCCGAGGTCGGGGCGCGTGGCGGGGTGCAGCAGCCCCGCGGGCACCCGCTCGGCCAGCAGGTACTTGAGGGTGCGGAACTGCTCCTCCGTCAGCTCCTGCTGCAGCGCCAGCAGCGTCCGGCGCTCGTCCCGCGCCATGGCGCCTGGCGGGGGGCGGGCGGGGGTCCGTCAGCGCCCCACGGGGGCGAGCTGGGCCGCCCTGCCCCACGGCGAGCGCGGGGCGGGGTCACCCCGCGCCCCACGGGGTGCCCTGGGGAGGTGGGTCACCCCGCGCCCCAGGGGTGGGTGGGGAGGTGGGTCACCCCGCGCCCCAGGGGGTGGGTGGGGAGGTGGGTCACCCCGCGCCCATGGGGTGGGTGGGGAGGTGGGTCACCCTGCGCCCCAAGGGATGCGTGGGGAGGTGGGTCACCCCGCGCCCCACGGGGTGCCCTGGGGAGGTGGGTCACCCCGCGCCCCAGGGGGTGGGTGGGGAGGTGGGTCACCCCGCGCCCCACGGGGTGGGTGGGGAGGTGGGTCACCCCGCGCCCCACGGGTGGGTGGGGAGGTGGGTCACCCCGCGCCCCAGGGATGCGTGGGGAGGTGGGTCACCCCGCGCCCCATGGGGTGCCCTGGGGAGGTGGGTCACCCCGCGTCCCATGGGGTGCCCTGGGGAGGTGGGTCACCCCACGCCCCAGGGGGTGGGTGGGGAGGTGGGTCACCCCGCGCCCCAAGGGATGCGTGGGGAGGTGGGTCACCCCGCGCCCCACGGGGTGCCCTGGGGAGGTGGGTCACCCCGCGCCCCAGGGGTGGGTGGGGAGGTGGGTCACCCCGCGCCCCAGGGGTGGGTGGGGAGGTGGGTCACCCCGCGCCCCATGGGGTGCCCTGGGGAGGTGGGTCACCCCGCGCCCCAGGGGGTGGGTGGGGAGGTGGGTCACCCCGCGCCCCAGGGGGTGGGTGGGGAGGTGGGTCACCCCGCGCCCATGGGGTGGGTGGGGAGGTGGGTCACCCCGCGCCCCAGGGGTGGGTGGGGAGGTGGGTCACCCCGTGCCCCATGGGGTGCCCTGGGGAGGTGGGTCACCCCGCGCCCCATGGGGTGGGTGGGGAGGTGGGTCACCCCGCGCCCCACGGGGTGGGTGGGGAGGTGGGTCACCCCGCGCCCCAAGGGGTGGGTGGGGAGGTGGGTGGGGAGGTGGGTCACCCCGCGCCCCATGGGGTGGGTGGGGAGGTGGGTCACCCCGCGCCCCAGGGGGTGGGTGGGGAGGTGGGTCACCCCGCGCCCCATGGGGTGCCCTGGGGAGGTGGGTCACCCCGCGCCCCAGGGGGTGGGTGGGGAGGTGGGTCACCCCGCGCCCCAGGGGGTGGGTGGGGAGGTGGGTCACCCCGCGCCCCATGGGGTGCCCTGGGGAGGTGGGTCACCCCGCGCCCCAGGGGGTGGGTGGGGAGGTGGGTCACCCCGCGCCCCAGGGGGTGGGTGGGGAAGTGGGTCACCCCGCGCCCCATGGGGTGCCCTGGGGAGGTGGGTCACCCCGCACCCCAGGGGGTGGGTGGGGAGGTGGGTCACCCCGCGCCCCATGGGGTGCCCTGGGGAGGTGGGTCACCCCGCGCCCCAGGGGGTGGGTGGGGAGGTGGGTCACCCCGCACCCCATGGGGTGCCCTGGGGAGGTGGGTCACCCCGCGCCCCAGGGGGTGCCCTGGGGAGGTGGGTCACCCCCGCGCCCCAGGGATGCGTGGGGAGGTGGGTCACCCCGCGCCCCAGGGGGGTGGGTGGGGAGGTGGGTCACCCGCGCCCCAGGGGTGGGTGGGGAGGTGGGTCACCCCGCGCCCCACGGGGGTGGGTGGGGAGGTGGGTCACCCCGCGCCCCACGGGGTGGGGTGGGGAGGTGGGTCACCCCGCGCCCCAGGGGGTGGGTGGGGAGGTGGGTCACCCCGCGCCCCACGGGGTGGGTGGGGAGGTGGGTCACCCCGCGCCCAGGGGTGGGTGGGGAGGTGGGTCACCCCGCGCCCCACGGGGTGGGTGGGGAGGTGGGTCACCCCGCGCCCCAGGGGTGGGTGGGGAGGTGGGTCACCCCGCGCCCCACGGGGTGGGTGGGGAGGTGGGTCACCCCGCGCCCCAGGGGGTGGGTGGGGAGGTGGGTCACCCCGCGCCCCAGGGGGTGGGGTGGGGAGGTGGGGTCACCCCGCGCCCCAGGGGGTGCCCTGGGGAGGTGGGTCACCCCGCGCCCCAGGGGTGGGTGGGGGAGGTGGGTCACCCCGCGCCCCAGGGGGTGGGTGGGGAGGTGGGTCACCCCGCGCCCCATGGGGTGCCCTGGGGAGGTGGGTCACCCCGCGCCCCACGGGGTGCCCTGGGGAGGTGGGTCACCCCGCGCCCCAGGGGGGGGGTGGGGAGGTGGGTCACCCCGTGCCCATGGGGTGGGTGGGGAGGTGGGTCACCCCGCGCCCCATGGGGTGGGTGGGGAGGTGGGTCACCCCGCGCCCCAGGGGTGGGTGGGGAGGTGGGTCACCCCGTGCCCATGGGGTGGGTGGGGAGGTGGGTCACCCCGCGCCCCAGGGGTGGGTGGGGAGGTGGGTCACCCCGTGCCCATGGGGTGGGTGGGGAGGTGGGTCACCCCGCGCCCCAGGGGTGGGTGGGGAGGTGGGTCACCCCGCGCCCCAGGGGGTGGGTGGGGAGGTGGGTCACCCCGCGCCCCAGGGGGTGGGTGGGGAGGTGGGTCACCCCGCGCCCCACGGGGTGCCCTGGGGAGGTGGGTCACCCCGCGCCCCAGGGGGTGGGTGGGGAGGTGGGTCACCCCGCGCCCCACGGGTGGGTGGGGAGGTGGGTCACCCCGCGCCCCACGGGTGGGTGGGGAGGTGGGTCACCCCGCGCCCCAGGGATGCGTGGGGAGGTGGGTCACCCCGCGCCCCATGGGGTGCCCTGGGGAGGTGGGTCACCCCGCGTCCCATGGGGTGCCCTGGGGAGGTGGGTCACCCCGCGTCCCAGGGGGTGGGTGGGGAGGTGGGTCACCCCGCGCCCCAAGGGATGCGTGGGGAGGTGGGTCACCCCGCGCCCCACGGGGTGCCCTGGGGAGGTGGGTCACCCCGCGCCCCAGGGGTGGGTGGGGAGGTGGGTCACCCCGCGCCCCACGGGGTGGGTGGGGAGGTGGGTCACCCCGCGCCCCATGGGGTGCCCTGGGGAGGTGGGTCACCCCGCGCCCCAGGGGGGTGGGTGGGGAGGTGGGTCACCCCGCGCCCCAGGGGGTGGGTGGGGAGGTGGGTCACCCCGCGCCCATGGGGTGGGTGGGGAGGTGGGTCACCCCGCGCCCCAGGGGTGGGTGGGGAGGTGGGTCACCCCGTGCCCCATGGGGTGCCCTGGGGAGGTGGGTCACCCCGCGCCCCATGGGGTGGGTGGGGAGGTGGGTCACCCCGCGCCCCACGGGGTGGGTGGGGAGGTGGGTCACCCCGCGCCCCAAGGGGTGGGTGGGGAGGTGGGTGGGGAGGTGGGTCACCCCGCGCCCCATGGGGTGGGTGGGGAGGTGGGTCACCCCGCGCCCCAGGGGGTGGGTGGGGAGGTGGGTCACCCCGCGCCCCATGGGGTGCCCTGGGGAGGTGGGTCACCCCGCGCCCCATGGGGTGCCCTGGGGAGGTGGGTCACCCCGCGCCCCAGGGGGTGGGTGGGGAGGTGGGTCACCCCGCGCCCCAGGGGGTGGGTGGGGAGGTGGGTCACCCCGCGCCCCAGGGGGTGGGTGGGGAAGTGGGTCACCCCGCGCCCCATGGGGTGCCCTGGGGAGGTGGGTCACCCCGCACCCCAGGGGGTGGGTGGGGAGGTGGGTCACCCCGCGCCCCATGGGGTGCCCTGGGGAGGTGGGTCACCCCGCGCCCCAGGGGGTGGGTGGGGAGGTGGGTCACCCCGCACCCCATGGGGTGCCCTGGGGAGGTGGGTCACCCCGCGCCCCAGGGGGTGCCCTGGGGAGGTGGGTCACCCCGCGCCCCAGGGATGCGTGGGGAGGTGGGTCACCCCGCGCCCCAGGGGGTGGGTGGGGAGGTGGGTCACCCCGCGCCCCAGGGGTGGGTGGGGAGGTGGGTCACCCCGCGCCCCACGGGGTGGGTGGGGAGGTGGGTCACCCCGCGCCCCACGGGGTGGGTGGGGAGGTGGGTCACCCCGCGCCCCAGGGGGTGGGTGGGGAGGTGGGTCACCCTGCGCCCCACGGGGTGGGTGGGGAGGTGGGTCACCCCGCGCCCCAGGGGTGGGTGGGGAGGTGGGTCACCCCGCGCCCCACGGGGTGGGTGGGGAGGTGGGTCACCCCGCGCCCCAGGGGTGGGTGGGGAGGTGGGTCACCCTGCGCCCCACGGGGTGGGTGGGGAGGTGGGTCACCCCGCGCCCCAGGGGGTGGGTGGGGAGGTGGGTCACCCCGCGCCCCAGGGGGTGGGTGGGGAGGTGGGTCACCCCGCGCCCCAGGGGGTGCCCTGGGGAGGTGGGTCACCCCGCGCCCCAGGGGTGGGTGGGGAGGTGGGTCACCCCGCGCCCCAGGGGGTGGGTGGGGAGGTGGGTCACCCCGCGCCCCATGGGGTGCCCTGGGGAGGTGGGTCACCCCGCGCCCCACGGGGTGCCCTGGGGAGGTGGGTCACCCCGCGCCCCAGGGGGGGGGTGGGGAGGTGGGTCACCCCGTGCCCATGGGGTGGGTGGGGAGGTGGGTCACCCCGCGCCCCATGGGGTGGGTGGGGAGGTGGGTCACCCCGCGCCCCAGGGGTGGGTGGGGAGGTGGGTCACCCCGTGCCCATGGGGTGGGTGGGGAGGTGGGTCACCCCGCGCCCCAGGGGTGGGTGGGGAGGTGGGTCACCCCGTGCCCATGGGGTGGGTGGGGAGGTGGGTCACCCCGCGCCCCAGGGGTGGGTGGGGAGGTGGGTCACCCCGCGCCCCAGGGGGTGGGTGGGGAGGTGGGTCACCCCGCGCCCCAGGGGGTGGGTGGGGAGGTGGGTCACCCCGCGCCCCAGGGGTGGGTGGGGAGGTGGGTCACCCCGCGCCCCAGGGGGTGGGGTGGGGAGGTGGGTCACCCCGCGCCCCAGGGGGTGGGTGGGGAGGTGGGTCACCCTGCGCCCCAGGGGTGGGTGGGGAGGTGGGTCACCCCCGCGCCCCATGGGGTGCCCTGGGGAGGTGGGTCACCCCGCGCCCCAGGGGGTGGGTGGGGAGGTGGGTCACCCCGCGCCCCACGGGGTGCCCTGGGGAGGTGGGTCACCCCGCGCCCCAGGGGGTGCCCTGGGGAGGTGGGTCACCCCGCGCCCCAGGGGGTGCCCTGGGGAGGTGGGTCACCCCGCGCCCCAGGGGGGGGTGGGGAGGTGGGTCACCCCGCGCCCCAGGGGGGGGGTGGGGAGGTGGGTCACCCCGCGCCCCACGGGGTGCCCTGGGGAGGTGGGTCACCCCGCGCCCCATGGGGTGCCCTGGGGAGGTGGGTCACCCCGCGCCCCAGGGGGTGGGTGGGGAGGTGGGTCACCCCGCGCCCCAGGGGGTGCCCTGGGGAGGTGGGTCACCCCGCGCCCCACGGGGTGCCCTGGGGAGGTGGGTCACCCCGCGCCCCAGGGGGTGGGTGGGGAGGTGGGTCACCCCGCGCCCCATGGGGTGGGTGGGGAGGTGGGTCACCCCACGCCCCAGGGGGTGGGTGGGGAGGGTGGGTCACCCCGCGCCCCATGGGGTGCCCTGGGAGGTGGGTCACCCCGCGCCCCACGGGGTGGGTGGGGAGGTGGGTCACCCCCGCGCCCCATGGGGTGCCCTGGGGAGGTGGGTCACCCCGCGCCCCAGGGGGTGGGGTGGGGAGGTGGGTCACCCCGCGCCCCATGGGGTGGGTGGGGAGGTGGGTCACCCCACGCCCCAGGGGGTGGGTGGGGAGGTGGGTCACCCCCGCGCCCCACGGGGTGCCCTGGGGAGGTGGGTCACCCCGCGCCCCACGGGTGGGTGGGGAGGTGGGTCACCCCGCGCCCCATGGGGTGGGTGGGAGGTGGGTCACCCCACGCCCCAGGGGGTGGGTGGGGAGGTGGGTCACCCCGCGCCCCATGGGGTGCCCTGGGGAGGTGGGTCACCCCGCGCCCCACGGGGTGCCCTGGGGAGGTGGGTCACCCCGCGCCCCAGGGGGTGGGTGGGGAGGTGGGTCACCCCGCGCCCCAGGGGGTGGGTGGGAGGTGGGTCACCCCGCGCCCCAGGGGGTGGGTGGGGAGGTGGGGTCACCCCCGCGCCCCATGGGGTGCCCTGGGGAGGTGGGTCACCCCGCGCCCCCCCGCGCTCTCACCGCTCCCCCGCCGGTCCCGCGCGGCCGCCGTTTCCCCGCTTCCTCCGACTTCGAGCGGGGGGGGTGGGGCGGGGCGGGGCCGGGGGCGGGGCCGGGGGCGGGGCTTGGCGTGGCCGTATGTAAATGAGAAGAAGGGGGTGTGCCGTA
The DNA here is from genome assembly GCF_963921805.1 of Phalacrocorax carbo. Classification (NCBI taxonomy): domain Eukaryota; kingdom Metazoa; phylum Chordata; class Aves; order Suliformes; family Phalacrocoracidae; genus Phalacrocorax; species Phalacrocorax carbo. Next base: position 2,537,789 of record NC_087539.1, read on the forward strand.
TGGGATAAGGGGCGGGGCCTGCCTTGTAAGGGGCGGGGCTTGGGGCGGTTCAGGGTCCGGGGGCAGGTCCGGGGGCGGTTTTGGGGTGTCTGGGGGCAGTTCAGGGGTGTAGGGGGCAGCTCGGAGAGGCACTTGGGGGGTCCGGGGGCAATTTTGGGGGTGGCTTGGGGGCAGCTGGGGACCCTGGGGGCAGTCTGGGGGTGCAGGGGACAGCTCTGGGGGCATTTTGGGGGGTCCCTGGGGACAGTTTGGGGGTGCAGGAGGCACTTGAGGGTGTCTAGAGGCAGTGTGGGGGTGCAGGGTGCAGCTCTGGGGGGCATTTAGGGCCAACAGGGGGCAGCTGGGGGTCCTGGCTACTTTTGGGGTGTAGGGGCAGCTTCAGGGGAGTTGGGGCCCTTGGGGACAGTTTGGGGGTGCAGGGGCGGCGGGGGGGTCGGTTGGGGTCCTTGGGGCGGTTTGGGGGTGCAGGGGCGGCGGGGGGTCATTTGGGGTCCCTGGGGGAGGTTTTGGGGTGCAGGGGCGGCGGCGGGGGGGTCATTTGGGGTCCCTGGGGGCGGTTTGGGGTGCAGGAGCGGCGGCGGGGGGGTCATTTGGGGTCCCTGGGGGCGGTTTGGGGTGCAGGGCGGCGGGGGGTCGGTTGGGGTCCCTGGGGGAGGTTTGGGGGCGGGGGCGGCGGGAGGGGTCGGTTGGGGTCCCTGGGGGAGGTTTGGGGGCGCGGGGGCGGCGGGAGGGGTGGGTTGGGGTCCCTGGGGGCGGTTTGGGGGCGCAGGGCGGTTGGGGGGTGGGTTGGGGTCCCTGGGGGCGGTTTGGGGGTGCAGGAGCGGCGGCGGGAGGGGTCGGTTGGGGTCCCTGGGGGCGGTTTGGGGGCGCAGGGGCGGTTGGGGGGTGGTTGGGGTCCCTGGGGGCGGTTTGGGGGCGCAGGGGTGGCTGGGGGGTGGGTTGGGGTCCCTGGGGGCGGTTTGGGGGTGCAGGGGCGGTTGGGGGGTGGGTTGGGGTCCCTGGGGGCGGTTTGGGGGCGCAGGGGCGGTTGGGGGGTGGGTTGGGGTCCCTGGGGGCGGTTTGGGGGCGCAGGGGTGGCTGGGGGGTGGGTTGGGGTCCCTGGGGGCGGTTTGGGGCGCAGGGGCGGTTGGGGGGTGGGTTGGGGTCCCTGGGGGCGGTTTGGGGGCGCAGGGGCGGTTGGGGGGGTGGGTTGGGGTCCCTGGGGGCGGTTTGGGGGTGCAGGGGCGGTTGGGGGGTGGGTTGGGGTCCTGGGGGCGGGTTGGGGGCGCAGGGGCGGTTGGGGGGTGGGTTGGGGTCCCTGGGGGCGGGTTGGGGGCGCAGGGGTGGCTGGGGGGTGGGTTGGGGTCCTGGGGGCGGGTTGGGGGCGCAGGGGTGGCTGGGGGGGCCTGGAGGGAGCTCTGGGGGGACATTAGGGCATCCCATGTACCCCCCGCCCCAGTTGTCCCAGTAGAGAGCCCAGCGCCCCCCAGTGCAGTGCCCCAGCGCCTACCCAGTGCCCCCCAGTCCCCCCCAGCGCCCCCCAGTGCAACGCCCTGGAGGACAGTCCCAGTGTTCCCAGTATATAACTCAGTGGCCCCAGTGCCCCCCAGTGCCCATCCAGTAACCCCAGCCCCCCAGTCCCCCCAGTATCCCCCAGTGCCCATCCCAGTACCCCCAGCCCCCCTAGTCCCCCCAGTGACCCCCAGTGCACACCCCAGTATCCCCAGCCCCCCTAGTCCCCCCAGTATCCCCCAGTGCCCATCCCAGTACCCCCAGCCCCCCTAGTCCCCCCAGTATCCCCCAGTGCACACCCCAGTACCCCCAGCCCCCCTAGTCCCCCCAGTATCCCCCAGTGCACACCCCAGTACCCCCAGCCCCCCTAGTCCCCCCAGTATCCCCCAGTGCACACCCAGTACCCCCAGCCCCCTAGTCCCCCCAGTGACCCCCAGTGCACACCCCAGTACCCCCAGCCCCCTAGTCCCCCCAGTGACCCCCAGTGCACACCCCAGTACCCCCAGCCCCCCTAGTCCCCCCAGTGCCCCCCAGTGCACACCCCAGTACCCCCAGCCCCCCTAGTCCCCCCAGTGACCCCCAGTGCACACCCCAGTACCCCCAGCCCCCCTAGTCCCCCCAGTATCCCCCAGTGCACACCCCAGTACCCCCAGCCCCCCTAGTCCCCCAGTGCCCCCCAGTGCACACCCCAGTGCCCCCAGTGCCCCCATTACCCCCAGTAACCCCAGTGCACCCAGAGCCCCCAGTAACCCCCATTACCCCCCAGTACCCCCCATTACCCCCAGTGTCCCCCGTACCCCCAGTGCCCCCATTACCCCCAGTATTCCCATTACCCCCAGTGCCCCCATTACCCCCAGTGCCCCCAGTGCCCCCAGTGCCCACCCTGCTGTTCCCCGCCCCCGCTGTAGGGGGCGCTCTCGCGCCTCGCCCATCCCTGGGTCATGTGACCTCCGCCCACCCTCGGCTGGCTCCGCCCCGATCCTCCCTTCCGGCCTTCGATTGGCGGAAGGAGCCGTCAGTCGGGGCGCGTCGTGCGGCGATTGGGCGAGCGGGGCGGCGGGGCGGGAGGAGGAGGAGGAGGAAGGAGCGCGGGGCCCCGGATGTGAGTGAGGGCGGCGGGGCCGGAGCCGGGAGCGGCGCAGCGCGGAGCCCATGGAGGGGGCGGGCGGGGCCGGGCCGGTGAGGGCGGGGGGCTTTGGGGTGGGGCTGGGGGGCGGCGGTTGTGGGCCTGGGGGGCCTTGGGGTGCGGGTGTGGGGGGCGGTGGTGGCGCTGGGGGCGTCTCTGGGGGCGTCTCTGGGGGCGTGTGTGGGGGCGGTTGTGGGGCCGGGGGGTCTGGGGATACGGGGGGGTCACTTGTGGGGCTGAGGGGGCCTTGGGGGGTGGTGTGGGGGCGGTTGTGGGGCTGGGGGGTCTCTGGGGGTGTGTAGGGGGGCCGTTGTGGGGCGGGGGTCTGGGTGAGTGTGTGGGGGCAGTTGTGGGGCTGGGGGGGTTTCTGGGGGGGTGGTGGTGGGGGTCCTGGCGGGGTGGGTGTGGTTGTGGGGCTGGGGTGGCCTGGGGGGGTGCGTGTGTGGATGGTTGTGGGGGGGCAGTTGTGGGGCCTGGGGGGGTTGGGGGTGTGTGTGTGTAGGGACCCCACTTGTGGGGCTGGGGTGTTCTGTTGAGGGGATGGTTGTGGGGCTGGGGGGGGGGGCTCGGGGGACCCTGCGGGCATGGTGGGGGGCGGTTGCAGGGCTTGGGGTGGGGGGGAGGCCTGGAGGTGGGGTGACCCCAATATATTGGGGGGGGGGGCTTGGAAGTGGATCCCAGCTGTGAGGGTGGGGGGATGGTTATGGGGGGTGGGGGTGGGGGGTGTGAGGGGGACCCTGCGGGCATGGTGGGGGGGCGTTGCAGGGCTTGGGCCCTGGAGGTGGGGGGGGGGCTTGGAAGGGGATCCCAGCTGTGGGGGTGGGGGGGTGTGTGAGGGGGACCCTGTGGACATGGTGGGGGGGCGGTTGCAGGGCTTGGGCCCTGGAGGTGGGGGGGGGGCTTGGAAGGGGATCCCAGCTGTGAGGGTGGGGGGTGGGGGGATGGTTATGGGGGGTGGGGGTGGGGGGTGTGAGGGGGACCCTGCGGGCATGGTGGGGGGGTGGTTGCAGGGCTTGGGCCCTGGAGGTGGGGGGGGGGCTTGGAAGGGGATCCCAGCTGTGAGGGTGGGGGGTGGGGGGATGGTTATGGGGGGTGGGGGTGGGGGGTGTGAGGGGGACCCTGCGGGCATGGTGGGGGGGTGGTTGCAGGGCTTGGGGTGGGGGTGGGGCCTGGAGGTGTGGGGGTGACCCCAATATGGTGGAGGGGGGGCTTGGAAGGGGATCCCAGCTGTGAGGGTGGGGGGGATGGTTATGGGGGGTGGGGGGGTGTGTGAGGGGGACCCTGCGGGCATGGTGGGGGGGTGGTTGCAGGGCTTGGGCCCTGGAGGTGGGGGGGGGGCTTGGAAGGGGATCCCAGCTGTGAGGGTGGGGGGGATGTTGGGGGGTGGGGGGATGGTTATGGGGGGGGGGGTTCCAGGTTGGGGGGGGTCCCTGACCGCCGCCCCCCCGCAGGTTTCCCCTCGCCATGGATGACCTGAACCTGCACTACAGGTTCCTCAACTGGCGCCGGCGCATCCGCGAGATCCGCGAGGTCCGGGCCGTGCGGTACCAGGAGCGCGCCAAGCACATCCTGGTGGACGGCGACACCCTCAGGTACCGGGGGGGCCGGGGGGGGGTCCCGCACCCGCCCGGGGCGGGGGGTCCCGGGGGCTGCCACCCACCCCTGGCCTTTATTTCATCCCCCGCAGTTATCACGGCAACTCCGGCGAGGTCGGCTGCTACGTGGCCCCGCGGCCGCTCACCAGGGACAACAACTACTTCGAGGTGAAACCTCGCCCCGGGACGGGGTGGGGGGGGGCTCCCCGCTAAATTTTGGGGGGGTCCAGGGGCTCCCTCGGGGCCTGACAGGTGGTTTCGGGGTGTCTCCCCCCCCCTCCCGCCCCGTTCCAGGTGTCCATCGTGGACAGCGGGGTTCGGGGCACCATCGCCGTGGGCCTCGTGCCGCAGTACTACAGCCTGGACCACCAGCCCGGCTGGCTGCCCGACTCCGTGGCGTACCATGCCGATGACGGGAAGTGAGTGTGGGGAGGGGGCTGGGGGGGACCCTGGGGGGACCCTGGCGGGGACCCTGGCGGGGCTCTGGGGACCCTGGGGGGGCTCTGGGGACCCTGGCGGGGCTCTGGGGACCCTGGGGGGACCCTGGCGGGGCTGTGAGGACCCTGGCGGGGCTGTGGGGACCCTGTGGGGACCCTGGCGGGGCTGTGGGGACCCTGGCGGGGCTGTGGGGACCCTGGCGGGGCTGTGGGGACCCTGGCGGGGCTGTGAGGACCCTGGCGGGATCCTGGGGGGGCTGTGGGGACCCTGGGGGGGCTGCGAGGACCCTGGCGGGACCCTGGCGGGGGGCTGTGGGGGACCCTGGCGGGGCTGTGGGGACCCTGGTGGGACCCTGGCGGGGCTGTGGGGACCCTGGTGGGACCCTGGGGGGGCTGTGGGGACCCTGTGGGGACCCTGGGGGGGCTGTGGGGACCCCTGTGGGGACCCTGGGGGGGCTGTGGGGACCCTGGGGGGACCCTGGCGGGGCTGTGAGGACCCTGGCGGGGCTGTGGGGACCCTGGGGGGACCCTGGGGGGGCTGTGGGGACCCTGGGGGGACCCTGGCGGGGCTGTGGGGACACTGTGGGGACCCTGGGGGGGCTGTGAGGACCCTGGCGGGACCCTGGGGGGGCTGTGGGGACCCTGGGGGGGCTGTGGGGACCCTGGCGGCGCTGCAGGGACTCAGGGGAGCCTTCCAGGACCCCATGGGCTGCTGGGACGGGGGTGTCTGCGGTGACGCAGGGGGGTCGCGTGGATGCCGCCCGCCCCACTGGAGTAGGTTTGGGGGTTCTGGTGGTTCCTGGGGAGGGGGAAGGGGTCCGGGCACCCCATTTTTGGCTGCTGCCCCCCCAGGCTGTACAGCGGCCGCGCCAAGGGCCGGCAGTTCGGCACCAAGTGCAGCTCGGGCGATCGCATCGGCTGCGGCATCGAGCTGGTCTCCTTCGAGGTGCAGACGGCGCAGATCTTCTTCACCAAAAACGGGAAGAGGGTGAGGATCCCCGCAACCCCCCACCCCAAAACCACCCCAAAACCACCCCCTGACCCTCCCCCCCCCCCCCAAAACCCCACAGGTGGGCTCCACCGTCATGCCGCTGTCCCCCGAGGGGCTCTTCCCGGCGGTGGGGATGCACTCGCTGGGGGAGGAGGTGCGGCTGCACCTGCACGCCGAGCTGGCCACCGAGGAGGACGACAGCGCCATGATGGTCGACAGCTACGAGGAGGAGTGGGGGCGGCTCCACGACGTCAAGGTCTGCGGCACGGTGAGTGCGGCACCCCCGAATTTAAGGGGGGCCCCCTCCCCCCCCACCCTCAACCACCCCCAACCACCCCCAACCAACCAACCCTCCACCCCCAGCGTCCCGCAGCGCCATCGATGGGGGGCTGAGTGGGGGGGCTCGCGCCTCCCGGGGTCCCCGGCGTTGGTGTGAAACCCCTTTTTTTGCGGGGTGTCAGGATTTAGGGGGTTCGGGGGGGACATGTAAAACATTAAGTCCCCAAAAAGGAGCTGTTTTCCCCCGGAACGGGCGCTTGAGCACGGATCTCGCTCCGCTCTCCCCCATTAGACCCCCCACCCAGGGGGTGTCATCCTTTTTTGGGGTGTCCCCTGCCGGTTTGGGACCCCACACCCCCTTTTTTGGGGTGTCCCCGTCAGGTTTGGGGTGCCCCCCCTACACGTGGCACCCTGCACCCCCCCGTTTTGGGGTGTCCCCCCTACATGTGACACCCTACCCCCCCCCATTTTTGGGGTGCCCCCCCGACTTGGCACCCTGCACCCCCCCATTTTTGGGGTGTCCCCCCTACATATGGCACCCTACACCCCCCCATTTTTGGGGTGCCCCCCCGGACTTGGCACCCTGCAGCCCCCCCATTTTTGGGGTGTCCCCCCTACATATGGCACCCTACACCCCCCCCCATTTTTGGGGTGTCCCCCCTACATATGGCACCCTGCACCCCCCATTTTTGGGGTGACCCCCCCAGTTTCCCCCCGCCTCCCTCAGCTTTGCCCTTCCCCTCCCACCTTCGAGCCCCGTCCCCCCATCCCCAGCCCCCGCTTTTCCCCGTGCGGAAGGCGGGGGCCCCCCCAGACGCCACCGTGCCCCCCCAACCCACCGTGCCCCCCCCCACCCCGCCGTGCCCCCCCAGCTGCTGGAGTACGTGGGGAAGGGGAAGAGCATCGTGGACGTGGGGCTGGCGCAGGCCCGCCGCCCCCTCAGCACCCGCAGCCACTACTTCGAGGTGGAGATCGTCGACCCGGGGGAGAAGTGCTACATCGCCCTGGGGCTGGCCCGCAAGGTGAGGGGCGCTGGGGGTCCCCCCGGGGCGCTGACCCCCCCCCGGGGCGCTGACCCCCCCCCGGAGCCTTCATCCCCCGCCTCTTCCTCCCCTTCGCCAGGATTACCCGAAAAACCGGCATCCCGGCTGGAGCAGGGGCTCGGTGGCCTATCATGCGGGTGAGTCGTGTGTGTGTCCCCCCCCAGAACGTGGGGACCCCCCCCACCCCACCCCCCGATCGTGGGGACTCCCCCCCCAAACATGGGGACGGCACCCCTGATCGTGGGACCCCCCCTAAACATGGGGGACCCCCCCTAAACATGGGGACACCCCCTGTAAACATGGGGACACCCCCTGTAAACATGGGGGACCCCCTGATCATAGGGACAGCCCCCCTAAACATGGGGCACCCCTGATCATGGGAACACCCCCCAGCTATTGGGACCCCCCCCTAAACATGGGGCACCCCCTTTAAACATGGGGAACCCCTGACTGTGGGGACCCCCCCCTAAACATGGGGGACCCCAATTGTGGGGACACCCCCCCCAAACGTGGGGATCCCCCAGCTATTGGGACCCCCGTAAACATAGGGACCCCCCTGATTGTGGGGGTGCCCCCCCAGCTATTGGGACCCCCCTAAACATGGGGGCCCCCCTGATTGTGGGGACGCCCCCCCAGCTATTGGGACCCCCCTGATTGTGGGGATCCCCCAGCTATTGGGACCCCCCTAAACATGGGGACCCCCCTGATTGTGGGGGCGCCCCCCCAGCTATTAGGACCCCCCTGATTGTGGGGGCACCCCTCCAGCTATTGGGACCCCCTGATTGTGGGGATCCCCCAGCTATTGGGACCCCCCTAAACATGGGGACCCCCCTGATTGTGGGGATGCCCCCCCAGCTATTGGGACCCCCATAAAAACGGGGGACCCCAATCGTGGGGACACCCCCCTAAATATGGGGACCCCCCAGCCTTTGGGGGACTCCCCCTAAACATGGGGACCCCCCCAGCCTCCCCTTTCCCCCCGCAGCATCCTGTGCCCCCCCCCCAGCCTTCAGCCTCCTCCTCCTCCTCCTGGAAGCAATTCCCAGCCCTGCCGGGGGGGACCAGCTCATCCCCCCACCCCCACCCCACCCTGCCATGGTGGGGGGCAGCCGCAGGGGGTGGGAACAGGGGGGCGGGGGGTTGCCCAGCGCGGGGGGGGGGTCCCTCTGACGCCTCCCCCCCCCCCCCCCAGACGACGGGAAGCTCTTCCAGGGCAGCGGGGTGGGGGACCCCTTCGGCCCCCGCTGCTACAAGGGCGACATCATGGGCTGCGGCATCATGTTCCCCCGCGACTACATCCTCGACAGCGAAGGTACGGGGGGGCCCGGGGGGGGCTGAGGGGTCTGGGGGGGGCTGAGGGGTCGGGGGGGCCCTGGCAGAGCCCCCATCGTGTGTCCCCCCCCCCCTTTCCCCCCAGGGGACAGCGACGACACGTGCGACACGGCCGAGGTGAGACCCAGGCCCGTCCGCAACGTGATGTACCTGCACCAGGAGGAGGAGGAGGAGGAGGAGGAGGAGGAGGAAGACGACGGCGAGGAGATGGAGCAGGAGCACGAGGGCAAGAAGGTGGTGGTAAGCGCGCCCCCCACCCATGGCGGGGCCCAATCCTGGCCCCCCACCCCCCGCCCCAGGGCTCCCCTTTGCGGCGGCGCCGGCTTGGGGCCGCCCCTCTCCCCCTTCCACAGGTTTTGGGGAGGGGGCGGGGGATGCCCTGGCACCCCCACCCCCCCCAACGCCTCGCCCTGTGTTTTGGGGACCCCCCCCGCCCCCTGTTTTTGGGGACCCCCCACCCAAGGTGTTCTTCACCCGCAACGGGAAGATCATCGGGAAGAAGGAGGCGGTGGTCCCGCCCGGGGGGTACTTCCCCACCGTCGGCATGCTCAGCAGCGGCGAGAAGGTCAAGGTCGACCTGCACCCCCTCAGCGGTTAGGGGGGGCTCGGGGGGGGCCCCCCACCCCTCTGCACTTTACAGACCCCCCCGGCAGCGGGAGCCCCCCCCCGCCAGTGGGATTCCCCCCCGGCAGTGGGAGCCCCCCCTTCTGTGTTATTAGGGGGTCCCAAGCCTGCCCTCACCACCCAGGGGGGGACCCCCAACACCCCTCTGCCCCCCCCCGTGTGTGTGTAAGGGGGGTGCCCTGAGGGGGGGGGGCGCAGAGTTAGGGCACACCCCACTTCCCCCCCCCCATCCATACTGTACCCCCCCCCCGTGAATGTAACACCCCCCTTGCCCATCCCAAACCCCCCCACCCATCCCGGGGTTGGGGGGAGGGGTGCACCCCCTCCCCCGGGGGGGCGTTGGGGGGGTGTGGGGGGTGGGTTTTGGGGTTCCCCCCCCCCCCCAAAAGCCGAGCCGCCGCGGAAAGAAGGACCCGGGAGCTGCTCTGGGTTCCTGCGTTGGCATTTGCACATGGGCGGGGGGGCCCCGCGCCCCCCCTATAGAATATATATCTATAAAAATCCTTTCTTAAACAAAAATAGACTTTGTTTTATGGTGCCCCCCCCGCACCCCAAAAAAGGGGGGGGTTGTGCCCCCTCCCCCCCCCCCAAAATGTTCCCTTCTCTCCTCCAGCTGCGGCGCTGGGGGTCGCACCCGCTGCCCCCCCCCCAGTTTTGGGGAGGAGGGACGGGGTGCAGCAGGTCCCTGCCCCCCCGCGGGTTGGGGGTCGCGGGGTGGGGTCGCGCAGCAGGTCCCTGCCCCCCCGCGGGTTGGGGGTCGCGGGTGGGGGGTGCAGCAGGTCCCTGCCCCCCCGCGGGTGGGGGGTCGCGGGTGGGGTCGCGCAGCAGGTCCCTGCCCCCCCGCGGGTTGGGGGTCGCGGGGGGGGGGTGCAGCAGGTCCCTGCCCCCCCCGCGGGTTGGGGGTCGCGGGTGGGGTCGCGCAGCAGGTCCCTGCCCCCCCGCGGGTTGGGGGTCGCGGGGGGGGGTCGCGCAGCAGGTCCCTGCCCCCCCGCGGGTTGGGGGTCGCGGGGGGGGGTCGCGCAGCAGGTCCCTGCCCCCCCCGCGGGTTGGGGGTCGCGGGTGGGGGGTGCAGCAGGTCCCTGCCCCCCCGCGGGTGGGGGGTCGCGGGTGGGGGGTGCAGCAGGTCCCTGCCCCCCCGCGGGTGGGGGGTCCCGGGGGGGTCGCGGGGGGGCCCTCACTTGCGGCGCGTGCCCAGCATGACCTTGGTGACGAAGGTGACGATGGCGGAGGCCGGCTGCTCGGGGTCCAGCTCGGCGAAGAGGTGGCAGGCGTTGCCCCCCGCCCCCCCCGCCTTGGCCACGAAGCCGAAGATCCTGGGTGGGGGGTGGGGGGGGGTCCTCGTGACTGTCCCCACCCCTGGGGGGGGTCCCAGCACCCTCTGTGTGTGTCCCCCCCCCTCCCAGCCCCAGGGGGGGTGTGGGGGGGGTCCCTTTGCGACTTACTTCGAGGTGGTGCCGTCTGGGTTCGCCCACCTGCGGGGGGGGGGGCGTTAGTGGGGCCCCCCCTCTGAGTGGGGGTGTCCCCCCCCCCGTGTGGTGCCCCCCCCCCCGTGTGCCCCCCCCCACCTGCGGTCCTGGGGGTCGGTGCTGCAGTAGGTGACGCTGCTGACGGGGTAGTGACGGCGGAAGAAGAGCCTGGGGGGGCACGGGGGGGGGGGGCGTTGGGAGGGGGTTTGGGAGCCCCCTCCCAGCCCCGGGGGGGGGGTAGTGTGGGGGGGTGCTGGGGGGTTTGGGGGCACCCCGGGGGGTGGCACCCCGGGGTGCTGGGGGGTGTCTCTGGGTGCAGGAAGGCTGTGGGGGGTCTCTGGGTGCGGGGGGGTCTCTGGGTGTGGGGGGCCTCAGGGTGGGGGTCTCTGGGTGTGGGGGGCGGTCTCGGGGTGTGGGGGGCCTCAGGGTGGGGGTCTGGGGGTGCGGGGGGGTCTCTGGGTGTGGGGGGCCTCAGGGTGGGGGTCTGGGGGTGCGGGGGGGTCTCTGGGTGTGGGGGGCCTCAGGGTGGGGGTCTGGGGGTGCGGGGGGGTCTCTGGGTGTGGGGGGCCTCAGGGTGGGGGTCTCTGGGTGTGGGGGGCGGTCTCGGGGTGGGGGGGTCTCGGGGGGGCACAGGGTGGGTCTTGGTGCAGGGGGTCTCTGGGGTTGCGGGGGTCTCTGCGGGTGCGGGGGGGTCTCTGGGGGCGCGGGGGGGTCTGGGGGTGCAGGGGGTCTCTGTGGGTGCGGGGGGGTCTCTGCGGGTGCGGGGGGTCTCTGTGGGTGCGGGGGGTCTCTGGGGGCGCGGGGGTGTCTCTGTGGGTGTGGGGGGGTCTCTGCGGGTGCGGGGGGTCTCTGGGGGCGCGGGGGTGTCTCTGTGGGTGTGGGGGGGTCTCTGCGGGTGCGGGGGGTCTCTGGGGGCGCGGGGGTGTCTCTGTGGGTGTGGGGGGGTCTCTGCGGGTGCGGGGGGTCTCTGGGGGCGCGGGGGTGTCTCTGTGGGTGTGGGGGGGTCTCTGCGGGTGCGGGGGGTCTCTGGGGGCGTGGGGGGTCTCTGGGGGTGCGGGGGGGGATCTCTGTGGGTGCAGGGGGTCTCTGTGGGTGCGGGGGGGTCTGGGGGCGCGGGGGGGTCGCGGGGGGCTCACTTGCGCTGGCTGTCGGTGAGGGTGATGCCCTGGGCCGACACCTTGAAGTGGACGGGGCAGGGGGGGGCGCGGGGGGGGGCGCCCCCCAGCAGCGCCCCCGCGCCCTTGGCCACGGCCTGCGGCCCCGTCAGCGACTCGGTGCCCACCGAGCCCAGGTACAGCACGCTGCAGGCTGGGGGGGCCGGCGGGGCTGGGGGCGGCGCGGGGGGGCCCCCCGAGCCCTGCCCCCCGCCACTGCCCCCCAGTCCCACTGCCCCCCCCAGTCCCAGTGCCCCCCCGCATCCCACTGCCCCCCCAGTCCCACTGCCCCCCCCCGCATCCCACTGCACCCCAGTCCCACTGCCCCCCCAGTCCCAGTGCCCCCCCGCATCCCACTGCACCCCAGTCCCACTGCCCCCCCCCACATCCCACTGCCCCCCCCGGTCCCACTGCCCCCCCCAGTCCCAGTGCCCCCCCGCATCCCACTGCACTCCAGTCCCACTGCCCCCCCCCCACATCCCACTGCCCCCCCCAGTCCCAGTGCCCCCCCGCATCCCACTGCCCCCCCAGTCCCACTGCCCCCCCCCAGGCCCAGTGCCCCCCCGCATCCCACTGCCCCCCCAGTCCCACTGCCCCCCCCCACATCCCACTGCCCCCCCCAGTCCCAGTGCCCCCCCGCATCCCACTGCACCCCAGTCCCACTGCCCCCCCCGCATCCCAGTGCCCCCCCAGTCCCAGTGCCCCCCCCCCGCATCCCACTGCCCCCCCAGTCCCACTGCCCCCCCACCGCATCCCGGTGCTCCCCAGTCCCACTGCCCCCCCCCCGCATCCCAGTGCCCCCCCAGTCCCACTGCCCCCCCACCGCATCCCGGTGCTCCCCAGTCCCGCTGCCCCCCCCGCCAGTGCCCCTATCCCAGTACTCTCCACCCCAGTGTGCCCCCCAGGACCCCCCCAGTCCCCCCCATCTCCCCCCAGTGCCCCCCCAGTCCCCACCAGCTCCCTGGCGCAGCAGGTCAGCGGCCGTGCTCATGTTGGGGGGCGCGGGCGGCTCCAGGCCCTCCTCCAGCAGGTCTGGGGGGGTGGGGGGGGGCGGGATGGGGTGGGGGGGCACTGCCGGGCCCCCCGGGCCCCCCCCCGGCTCGGGGTGGGGTGGGGGGGCGGACACTGGGGGTCCGGGTCCCCATCTCGGTCTGGGAGGGGAATTGGGGGGTGGGGGGTGTAATGGAGGGGGCAAACCGCAGGGGGCTGGGCGGGGCGGGGCGGGGGGGGGGATGACATGGGGGGGGCCCCCATTTTGGGGTGGGGGGTGTCACCTACCTTTGCTGGGGATGCGGAGGGCGCAGGGCAGGGAGATGGGGGTGATGGAGTGCTGCAGCACCAGCGCCGGCAGGCTCCCTGCGGAGGGGGGGCGTCAGGGACCCCCCCCGGCCCCCCCAGACGCCCCCGGGACCCCCCTCCCCCTGTGGGCCCCCCCCCTCACCGAAGTGGGGCTCGTCCTGGCACCCCTTGATCTTGACGCCCCGGGGTCCCGTCTCGATGAGGAAATGTCGGACCAGCTGCTCCTGGGGGTCCCCTGGGGGCGGGGGGGGGGGGGGAGGGGGCAGGTCAGCACCCATGGGCGCCCCCGCCCCCCCCGGGGTGTCCCCCCCACCCCCAGACACCCGGCTTCACACCTGGCCATGGAGGTGCCCAGGGATCTGTGGGGTGCTGGGGGGTTCTGTGGGGTGCTGGGGAGGGCTCTGGGGGTGCTGGGGAGGGCTCTATGGGGTGCTGGGGGGGTTCTGTGGGGTGCTGGGGAGGGCTCTGGGGGTGCTGGGGGGGCTGTATGGGGTGCTGGGGGGTTCTGTGGGGTGCTGGGGAGGGCTCTATGGGGTGCTGGGGGGGGTTCTGTGGGGTGCTGGGGAGGGCTCTGGGGGTGCTGGGGAGGGCTCTATGGGGTGCTGGGGGGGTTCTGTGGGGTGCTGGGGGGGCTCTGGAGGGTGCCCAGGGATGCTACAGGGTGCCCGAGGGGGACCAAGTGGGGTGTTGGGGGACACTGGGGTGCCCAGGGGCCTTATGGGGTGTTAGGGGAACACTATGGGGTGCCCAGGGGCCCTGTGGGATATGTGGGGGTGCTATGGGGTGCCCAGTGATGCTATGGGGTGCCCAGGGGTGCTATAGGGTGCTGAAAGGTGCTATGGGGTGCCCAGTGATTCTATGGGGTGCTGAGGGATGATATGGGGTGCTGAGGGGTGCTATGGGGTGCCGAGGGTGCTATGGGGTGCCCAAGGTTACTATGGGGTGCCGAGGGGTGCTATGGGGTGCCGAGGGCGCTATGGGGTGCCGAGGGGTGCTATGGGGTGCCGAGGGCGCTATGGGGTGCCCAAGGTTACTATGGGGTGCCGAGGGCGCTATGGGGTGCCGAGGGGTGCTATGGGGTGCCCAAGGTTACTATGGGGTGCCGAGGGCGCTATGGGGTGCCGAGGGTGCTATGGGGTGCCCAAGATTACTATGGGGTGCTGAGGGGTGCTATGGGGTGCCGAGGGTGCTATGGGGTGCCCAAGGTTACTATGGGGTGCCGAGGGCGCTATGGGGTGCCCAAGGTTACTATGGGGTGCCGAGGGCGCTATGGGGTGCTGAGGGTGCTATGGGGTGCCGAGGGTGCTATGGGGTGCCGAGGGCGCTATGGGGTGCCCAAGGTTACTATGGGGTGCCGAGGGCGCTATGGGGTGCCGAGGGGTGCTATGGGGTGCCCAAGGTTACTATGGGGTGCCGAGGGCGCTATGGGGTGCCGAGGGCGCTATGGGGTGCCGAGGGGTGCTATGGGGTGCCCAAGGTTACTATGGGGTGCCGAGGGCGCTATGGGGTGCCGAGGGTGCAGCGGCCCCGAGGGGTGCTATGGAGCAGGCGGGGACACCCCGCGCCCCCGGGGAGGGGCGGGACGCGGGGGTGCGGGGGGTCCCTACCCTTGGCGGGGGGCAGGCGGCGGGGGGGCGGCGCGGCCACCTTCAGCGCCAGCCCGTAGGCGCCCTGGAAGGAGCTGCTGTGGCGGACGAGGAAGGACCCCGGCGCCTTCCCCTTGAGCAGGGCGACGGCTGCGGGACCCCCACCGTCACCCACCGCCCGGGCGCCCCCGGCCTGTGGGTGGGGGGGGGTCCCCAACCCCCCCAACCCCCCCCCCAGTACCTTGGTCCCGCGAGAGGCCGGGTTTGTACCAAAACTTGGACGTGTCCTGCACGAAGGTGACGCCGGCGGGTGCCTCCGCCTCGGGGGGGCCCTGGCACCCATGGGTGCCCCCCAGGCTGCGCTCGGGGGCGAAGGAGACGTGCTGAGGGGGGGATGCTCGACCTCGGGGACCCCCCGGTGCTGATGGGTGCCGCTTCTCGGGCAGGGGGGGCTGCGGCGGGGGGGGCTCGTAGTACGCCGTGGGTGGGGGGAAGGCGGGGGTCGGGGAGCCCGGCACCTCCCCAGGGCACCCATGGGTGCTGCTGCTGGGCGAGGGGGGCTGCGGGGTGCGGGGGCTGGCCGGGCCCGCGGCGGTGCCGGCGCTGGGCGGGGGGGGCTCGGCGGGGCCCCGGCGGAGGGCGCCGGGGGGGTCCGGGCTGTCGGGGCACCCACCGGCACCCAGGTCCCGGGGGGGCCGGCGCAGCGAGCTGGGGCCTTCGGGGGTCCCGCGCCAGGGGCCCCCCTCGCCCGGGCTCCTCCGCTCTGGGGGGGGCAAAGGGAGAGAGAGGGGGAGACCCCACTCAGCACCCCCTTAAACCCCGGGGGGGGGGACGGACGACACCCAGTAAGCCCCCCCGAGTAGCCCCGTTGCACCCCTAGCCCCCCATTAGCCTCCCAGCGCCCCCCCAGCCCCGCTGTGGCCTATAGCCCCCCCAATACACCCCACTACCCCCCCCATAACCCTCCCCAGTCCCTTTGCCCCCAACAAGCCCCCCCCCCCCCCCCCCCCCGTACACCCCAACAGCCCCCCCGGTAGCCCTTGTGCACCCCTAGCACTCCAGCAACCCCCCCCCAGCCCCCAGCCCCCCTCACTAGCACCCCCATAACCCCCCCCAGCCCTCAGTGCCCACTAGCCCCCGAACAAGCCCCACTAGCCCCAGTAAGCCCCCCCGCCAGTAGCCCCTTTGCACCCCAGCAAGCCCCCCCCATTAGCTCCTTTACCCCCAACAAGCCCCCCCCAGGCCCTCCGTGGCCACTAGCCCCCTCCAAGCCCCCCAAAACACCCCCCCGCCCCCCCCCCACTGGCACCCCCATAACCCCCCCCAGCCCTCAGTGCCCACTAGCCCCCGAACAAGCCCCACTAGCCCTAGTAAGCCCCCCCGCCAGTAGCCCCTTTGCACCCCAGCAAGCCCCCCCCATTAGCTCCTTTACCCCCAACAAGCCCCCCCCAGGCCCTCCGTGGCCACTAGCCCCCTCCAAGCCCCCCAAAACACCCCCCCGCCCCCCCCCCCACTGGCACCCCCATAACCCCCCCAAGCCCTCAGTGCCCACTAGCCCCCCAACAAGCCCCAGTAAGCCCCCCCCCAGTAGCCTCTTTACACCCCTAGCCCCCCAGCCCCCCCCCCAGCCCCCCATTGCCCCCCAGCCCCTCACCGGCGGGCTCCTGGGGGTCCGGCTGCCCGGGGATGCCGTAGCCCTCGCGGGCCTCCAGCCCGGGGGGGTCGTAGCCCACCTTGCCGTAGGGGTCCCGGGGGGCCGGGGGGGGCCGGGGGGGGCCCCGTCCTAACCCCAACCCGGGGCGGCCGCAGCGGGGGCAAGCGGGGGGCTCGGGGGCTTCGCCGGGGGCCGGAGGGCGAGGGGAGCCCCCCCAGTTGTCACCCCCCCGCTCTAAGCGCCCCCCATAAAGCGGGGGGGTGGGCAGCGAGGGGGGGCCCTCGCCCCCCCAGCCCTGGCAGTCGTGGCAGGGGCAGAGGGGGGCCAGCTCCTCCAACAGCAGGTAGCCCCCCGCTTGGCGCCCGTAGCCGTAACGGGGGAACCCCTCGGAGAGCGAGCGGTGCAGCCCCCGCTTCTCGCCCCCCCCGGGCCCCCCCCGCCGCTCCGGGCTCCCCTCGGCCCCGTAACGGGGTCCCTCGGGGCCGGGGGGCCGGGGGCGGCAGGAGCAAGGCGGGGCCGGGAGGCTGTAGGGTGCCGGGGTGCCGTAGGGTGCCGGGGGGCTGTAGGGTGTCGTTGGGGGGCTGTAGGGTGTCGGGGTCCCATAGGGTGCTGGGGTCCCGTGGGATGGTGGGGTCCCGCGGGATGTCGGGGACCCGTGGGATGGTGGGGTCCCGTAGGGTGCTGGGGTCCCGTGGGATGTCGGGGACCCATGGGATGTTGGGGTCCCATAGGGTGCTGGGGTCCCGTGGGATGTTGGGGACCCATGGGATGTTGGGGTCCCGTAGGGTGCTGGAGTCCCGTGGGATGTTGGGGACCCATGGGATGTTGGGGTCCCGTAGGGTGCTGGAGTCCCGTGGGATGTTGGGGACCCATGGGATGTTGGGGTCCCGTAGGGTGCTGGGGTCCCGTGGGATGTCGGGGACCCATGGGATGTTGGGGTCCCGTGGGATGTCGGGGTCCCATAGGGTGCCGGGGTCCCGTGGGATGTTGGGGTCCCATGGGATGTTGGGGTCCCGTGGCACGGTGGGGTCCCCTGGGATGTCAGGGTCCCATAGGGTGCTGGGGACTCATGGGATGTTGGGGTCCCCTGGGATGTTGGGGTCCCATGGGATGTCAGGGTGCTGTAGGGTGCTGGGGACCCATGGGATGTCGGGGTCCCATAGGATATTGGGGTCCCCTGGGATGTTGTGGTCCCGTAGGGTGCTGGGGTCCCGTGGGATGCTGGGGGCCCATGGCACATTGGGGTCCCGTGGGATGTCAGGGTGCTGTGGGGTGTCGGGGTGCCCTGGGATGTCGGGGTGCCGTAGGGCACGGCCTCGGGGTGCTCGTCCTCCAGGATGGGGGTCTCCCGCTCCCCGGGGGGCGCCCCCCGCACCCCGAAGCCCCCCAGCAGCCGCTCCAGCTCCTGGCGCTCAGCGGCGGTGGGGGGCGGCGGGCGGCCGGGGGGGGGCTCGGCGCGGGGGGCGCCGCCGTCGGGGGCGTCGGGGGACACCGGGGAATCGGGGGCCCCCCCGGGGGTCCAGGGGCCCCCCCCGGGGGTCCAGGGGCTGGGCGCCCGCTTCTTCTGCACCTGGGCGTAGGGGCTGCCGTCCAGCGGCCCCCGCGTGTGCGAGAGCTCTGCGGGGGGGGGGGCACGGTGGGGGCCAGACCCCCGCACCCCCCCGCAACGCACACGCCCCCCCCCCCCGGCACCCCCCCACCCCGCCCCATGCACCCCCCCCCCGCCCCATGCACCCCCTCCCCCCCAAGGCACCCCCCAGGCATATCCCCCCCCCCCAACGACCCTGGACACCCCCATACCCCCAGCATCCCCCCCCCCAGCACCCCTCTGGACCCCCTCCCCAAGAGCCCCAGAAAAGGGGGTGCCCCCCCCATATCTGGGCAAGAAGGGCGAGAAAAGAGGGGGGACACCCCCTGTGTGTCTGAGGGGGGGCTCTGGGGTTGGGGGGGGGGCCTGGTGCCCATGGGGGGAGCCCAAGGGTGGGGGGACCCTGGGGATGGGGGGGGACCCCACAGAAGGGGGGACTCTGGTACCCATGGTGGGGACCCCAAGGATCGGGGGGGGCCCTTGTGACATTGGGGGGTCCCTGGGGATGGGGGGGAGCCCGAGGATGGGGGGACCCCAAGAATGGTGGGGGCCCTCGTGATGATGGGGGGGACCCTGGGGATGGGGGGGGTCCCAAGGATAGGGAAACCCTCGTGACAACGGGGGGCCCCCCAAGGACGGGGTGGGCCCCCCAAGGACGGGGTGGGCCCCCCCCCCGCCTGCAACAGGGACCCTCGCGCCTATGTGGGGACCCCAGGGACGTGGGGGCTCCTTCCCTCTGGGGGTGGGGGGACACAGACGCCAGGACTGGGGGGGGCCCCTCGTGCCCCCGGGGGGGTGGGGGGGGCCCCCCCCATGTCTCGGGGACCCCCGGCCCCCCCCGTACCCTCCAGGCTGTCCTCGTGGTGCAGGTTGAAGCCCTCGTAGGAGTCCCAGCGCACGGCGGGGTCCCCCACGCTATAGTCCACCGAGACGGCGGGGTGGCTGCGGAGGGGGTCCCAGCCTGGGGGGGCACGGGGGGGGGCCGGCGGTGGGTGCCTGGCAGGGGGGGCGCCCGGCCGGGGGTCCCCAGGGGTGCCCCCCCCCCCAAATCCCACCTTTGATCTTCTCGGGGCCGGAGGAGAACACGAACTCCACGGTGGCGTCGTAGGGGAAGCGCTCGTCTGGGGGGGGGCAACGGGGGGGGGTTGGGGGGGGGCACAGGCCAGCGCCCCCCCCCCCCACCCCCCGTTCCCTGCGCGCCCCGGCCCCCCTGCACCCCAAATCCCCTCCCTGCATCCCCCACGTGCCCCCTCTCCTTGCACCCCCTGTGTCACGCATGGCCCTGCAGCACCCTGAGCCCCCGTGCCCCCCCCAGCCCCCCAAACCCCCTCGGCCCCCCATGACCCCACGGCCCCCAACCCCACCCAGCCCCCCAAACCCCCCCATGACCCCACGGCCCCCCCACGTGCCCCCTCTCCTTGCACCCCGTGTCACGCACGGCCCTGCAGCACCCTGACCCCCGTGCCCCCACCCAGGCCCCCCAACCCCCTTGACCTCCC
Organism: Phalacrocorax carbo; assembly: GCF_963921805.1. Taxonomy (NCBI): domain Eukaryota; kingdom Metazoa; phylum Chordata; class Aves; order Suliformes; family Phalacrocoracidae; genus Phalacrocorax; species Phalacrocorax carbo. The sequence goes on from NC_087539.1 coordinate 2,556,953, forward strand.
ATGACCCCACATCCCCCCAACCCCACCCAGCCCCCCCAAACCCCCCCATGACCCCACGGCCCCCCCCGAGCCCCCAAATCCCCCCCTTGGACCCCCCAACGTGCCCCCTCTCCTTGCACCCCCCGTGTCACGCATGGCCCTGCAGCACCCTGACCCCCGTGCCCCCACCCAGGCCCCCCAACCCCCTTGACCTCCCATGACCCCAGACCCCCACACCCCCCCCGGCCCCCCCCCAGCCCCCCCGGCCCCCCACCTTGCCAGGCCTCGTCCAGCTGCTCCTTGGCGAAGGCGAGCTGGGGGCCGTGCACGGCGCACGTGTGGAATTGCACGCGGAACACGGCCTCGCGCCCCGGCCCGCGCCGCTGCCGGTGGTAGCACTTCACCTTGGGGGGGGGCAGCGCCTCAGCGCACGCGCGTGTGCAAGGCCCCGCGCGTGCAAGGCCGCCCCCGGCCCCCCCCGCACGCCTGCACGGGCGGCACCTGCACGCCCCCCCCCGCCCAGCGCCCCTTGCACGCGCACCCCCCCCCTTGCACACGTACCCGCTGCACACGCGCCCCTTGCGCACACCCACTGCCTGTGCACCATTGCACGGGCACCCCTCATATTCACCCCTTGCACACGCCCCCCTTGCACGCCCCCCATTGCACACACCCCCTTGCACACACACCTCCTTGCACACGCCCCCCCTTGCACACCCCCCCATTGCACATGCACCCCCTTGCACACACACCCCTGCACACGCACCCCCTTGCACACCCCTTCCTTGCACACCCCCCCATTGCACACACACCTCCTTGCACACACCCCCTTGCACACGCCCCCTTTGCACACACCCCCTTGCACACGCACCCCCTTGCACATGCCCCCCTTGTACACGCCCCCCCTTGCACACGCCCCCCCTGCACACGCCCCCTTGCACACGCACCCCCTTGCACACACCCCCCTTGTACACGCCCCCCTTGTACACGCCCCCCCTTGCACACGCCCCCCCTGCACGCCCCCCCTTGCACACGCACCCCCTTGCACACGCCCCCCCTTGCACACGCCCCCCCTTGCACACGCCCCCCCTGCACACGCCCCCCCTGCACACGCGCCCTTGCACACGCCCCCCCTTGCACATGCCCCCCCTTGCACACGCCCCCCCTTGTACACGCCCCCCTTACACACGCCCCCTTGCACACGCACCCCCTTGCACACGCCCCCCCTTGTACACGCCCCCCCTTGCACACGCCCCCCTTGCACACCCCCCCTTGCACACGCCCCCCCTGCACACGCCCCCTTGCACACGCCCCCCCTTGCACACACACCCCCTTGCACACGCCCCCCCTGGCACACGCACCCCCTTGCACACGCACCCCCTTGCACACCCCCCCTTGCACACGCACCCCCTTGCACACGCACCCCCTTGCACGCACCCCCTTGCACACGCACCCCCTTGCACACGCCCCCCCTTGCACACGCCCCCCCTTGCACACGCCCCCCTTGCACACACCCCCTTGCACACACCCCCTTGCACACCCCCCTTGCACACCCCCCCTTGCACACGCCCCCTTGCACACACACCCCCTTGCACACGCCCCCCCTTGCACACACACCCCCTTGCACACGCCCCCCTTGCACACGCACCCCCTTGCACACCCCCCCTTGCACACGCACCCCCTTGCACACGCACCCCCTTGCACGCACCCCCTTGCACACGCCCCCCCTTGCACACGCCCCCCCTTGCACACGCCCCCCTTGCACACACCCCCTTGCACACACCCCCTTGCACACCCCCCTTGCACACCCCCCCTTGCACACGCCCCCTTGCACACACACCCCCTTGCACACGCCCCCCCTTGTACACGCCCCCCCTTGCACACGCCCCCCCTGCGCGCACCCCCTTGCACACGCCCCCCCCTTGTACACGCCCCCCCTTGTACACGCCCCCCCTTGCACACGCCCCCCCTTGCACACGCCCCCGCTTGCACACGCCCCCCCTTGCACACCCCCCCTTGCACACGCCCCCCCTGCACACGCCCCCTTGCACACGCCCCCCCTTGCACACGCCCCCCTTGCACACGCCCCCCCTTGTACACGCCCCCCCTTGCACACGGCCCCCTGCACACGCCCCCCCTGCACACGCGCCCTTGCACACGCACCCCCTTGCACACGCCCCCCCTTGCACACGCCCCCCCTTGTACACGCCCCCCTTGCACACGCCCCCTTGCACACGCATCCCCTTGCACACGCCCCCCCTTGTACACGCCCCCCCTTGCACACGCCCCCCTTGCACACGCCCCCCTTGCACACGCCCCCCCTTGCACACGCCCCCTTGCACACGCCCCCCCTTGCACACGCCCCCCTTGCACACGCCCCCCCTTGTACACGCCCCCCTTGCACACGCCCCCCCTTGCACACGCCCCCCTTGCACACCCCCCCTTGCACACGCCCCCCTGCACACGCCCCCTTGCACACGCCCCCCCTTGCACACACCCCCTTGCACACGCCCCCCCTTGCACACACACCCCCTTGCACACGCCCCCCTTGCACACGCACCCCCTTGCACACCCCCCCTTGCACACCCCCCCTTGCACACGCACCCCCTTGCACACGCCCCCCCTTGCACGCCCCCCCTTGCACACGCCCCCCCTTGCACACGCCCCCCCTTGCACACGCCCCCCCTTGCACACGCCCCCCCTTGCACACCCCCCTTGCACACGCCCCCCTTGCACACACCCCCTTGCACACCCCCCTTGCACACCCCCCCTTGCACACGCCCCCTTGCACACACACCCCCTTGCACACCCCCCTTGCACACCCCCCCCCTTGCACACGCCCCCCCTTGCACACGCCCCCCCTTGCACACCCCCCTTGCACACCCCCCGTGCACGCCCCCCTTGCACGCCCCCCTTGCACGCCCGCACTCACCATCACGTCCCCCTTGAGCAGCAGGGCGGGCTCCAGGGTGACGCAGAGGCTCTGGGGGCCGGGCCCCGAGGTGCTGCTGTGGGTGCGGGGCGGGGGGTGAGGGCTGGGGGACCCCCGGGACCCCCGAGAGCCGCGGGGGGGCCGATGGGGGGGGGGCGCGCACTCACTAGACCCCAGAGGTGTAGACGAGCTGCATGGACTGGTAGATCTTCAGGAAGGGCTGGAAGCCTGCGGGGGGGGGGGGGGGCGTCATCCTGGGGGGGCTGCGAGGGGGGTCCCTGCCCACCCCGGGGGGCCCCGCCTGCCCCGGGGGGGTTCCCTGCCCCGGGGGTCCCTGCCCGGGGGGGGTCCCTGCCCGGGGGTCCCTGCCCCGGGGGTCCCTGCCCGGGGGGGGTCCCTGCCCGGGGGTCCCTGCCCGGGGGTCCCTGCCCCGGGGGTCCCTGCCCGGGGGGGGGTCACTGCCCGGGGGTCCCTGCCCGGGGGTCCCTGCCCGGGGGTCCCTGCCCCGGGGGTCCCTGCGCGGGGGTCCCTGCCCCGGGGGTCCCTGCCCGGGGGTCCCTGCGCGGGGGTCCCTGCGCCCACTGACCGGCGCCGGGCTCGAAGGCGGGCAGGGCGGGCAGCAGGACGTGGTGCAGGAAGAGGGGGCTGCTGTTCATCCGGATGGCGCCCGACAGCAGCCCGCTGAAGCACTCGATGTACCTGCGGGGGGGTCAGCACCCCAGGAACCCCCGCCCCCGGCACCCCCACCCCCGGCCCCCTGCACCCCCAGCACCCCAGGAACCCCCCGCCCCCGGCACCCCCACCCCCGGCCCCCTGCACCCCCAGCACCCCAGGAACCCCCCGCCCCCGGCCCCCTGCACCCCCGGCACCCTGCACCCCCAGCACCCCAGGAACCCCCCGCCCCCGGCACCCCCACCCACGGCCCCCTGCACCCCCAGCACCCCAGGAACCCCCGCCCCCGGCACCCCCACCCCCGGCCCCCTGCACCCCCAGCACCCCAGGAACCCCCCGCCCCCGGCCCCCTGCACCCCCGGCACCCTGCACCCCAGCACCCCAGGAACCCCCCGCCCCCGGCACCCCCACCCACGGCCCCCTGCACCCCCAGCACCCCAGGAACCCCCCGCCCCCGGCCCCCTGCACCCCCGGCACCCTGCACCCCCAGCACCCAGGAACCCCCCCGCCCCCGGCACCCCACCCCCGGCGCCCTGCACCCCCAGCACCCCAGGAACCCCCCGCCCCCGGCACCCCCACCCCTGGCCCCCTGCACCCCGGCCCCCCGGCACCCCCCACCCCCGGCCCCAGGAACCCCCGGCACCCCCACCCCCGGCCCCCTGCACCCCCAGCACCCCAGGAGCCCCCCACCCCCGGCCCCCTGCACCCCCGGCACCCAGGAACCCCCCACCCCCGGCCCCCTGCACCCCCAGCACCCCAGGAGCCCCCCACCCCCGGCCCCCAGGAACCCCCGGCCCCCCATCCCCGGCCCCCTGCACCCCCGGCCCCCGGCACCCCCGGCCCCAGGAACCCCAGGAACCCCCCACCCCCGGCCCCCAGAACCCCCAGCACCGGTACCCAGCACCCCAACACCCCCAGCGCCCCCAGTTCCCCAGCGCCCCACACCCCCAGCACCCCGACCCAGGCAGGGGTTGGGACCTGCCCCTCATTGCTCCACCAGCCCCCCACATCAGCCCCTCTCCAGTCAAGCACCCCCAGACCCCCCCCCGGCTCCCTCAGACACCCTCGGACCCCCATGGCCCCCCTCAGACCCCCATGCTGCCCCATTGCCCGCCCCCGGCCCCCATGGCACCCCCAGACTCCCATGGCCCCACCATAGCTGCCCATGGCCTCCCTCAGACCCCCACGCTCCCCCATTGCCCCCCCCCGGCCCCCATGGCACCCCCAGACTCCCATGGCCCCACCATAGCTGCCCATGGCCTCCCTCAGATCCCCACGCTCCCCCATTGCCCCCCCCCCGGCCCCCATGGCACCCCCAGACCCCATGCTCCCCCACTGCCCCCCCAGGCCCCCATAGCCCCCCGTGCCCCCCACCTCCTCTGGGAGGGCTGCAGCGCGGCCGCCACCTTCTCCTCGCAGAACTTCCTCATGGTGAGGGTCCCCAGGGCCTGGTCGGCGCTGGGGGGGGCGGGGGGGCGCATCAGGGCCCCCACGGGGAGGGGGACCCCACGACCCCCGCGACCCCCACGACCCCCTGCCCACCCCCCCCCAAACGCCCCTTTTGACTCCCTACACCCACCCCACACTCCCTGCCCCCCCATAACCCCCCTCTGCCCTCTGTAACCCCCCCACCTCCCCAGCCCCCCGCCCCCCCAGGCCCCCCAGCCCCCCCAGGCCGCCCCCACCCCCCCCAGCCCCCCCAGCCCCCCCATACCTGGCCGACACCTTGCTGTAGTGCATGTAGGCTGCCACGATGACGCCCGCCTTGCCCTTACTGCCCTGGGGTGCCGGGGGGGTGTCAGGGTCCCCCAGCCTCAGCCTCCCCCCGCCCCCCCGGACAACTTCTGAGCTCCCAGTGCCCCCAGAACCTCCAGTGCCCCCCCAGCACCCCCATGTCCCCCAGCACCCCTCTACCCCCTGCCCCAGCACCCACAGTCCCCCCCAGCACCCCCATGTCCCCCAGCACCCCTCTACCCCTGCCCAGCACCCACAGTCCCCCCCAGCACCCCCATGTCCCCAGCACCCCTCTACCCCCTGCCCCAGCACCCACAGTCCCCCCAGCACCCCCATGTCTCCCAGTCCCCCAATACTGCCGCTAAGCACCTCCATCCCCCCCCAGTTCCCCTTATTCCCCCATGCACCACCGCAGCCCCCTGCCAGCCCCCTATAGCCCCCCAGTTCCCCCTATGCCTCCCATGGCCCCCCAGCCCCCTTGTTCCACCTATGTCCCCACATGGCCTCCCTGCCCCCCATGGCTGCCCCCCAGTCCCCCATGCCGCCCCAGCTCCCCCTATGGCCCCCCCAGTCCCCCATGCTGCCCCAGCTCCCCCATGGGCCCCCATAGCCCCCCCCATGGCCTCCCCTGCCCCCCATGGCCCCCCCGACCCCTCCATAGCCCCTCCCCCATGGCCTCCCCTGCCCCCCATGGCTCCACCATAGCCCCCCCATGGCCCCCTGGGCCCCCCATGGCCCCCCAGCCCCCTGTGCCCCCCACCTTGCAGTGCAGCACGACGACGTTCTGGGGGTGCGCCCGCAGCCACCCCTCCATGGCCTTGCAGATGGAGCAGAGCTTGTCCAGGGGGGGGGCGTGCAGGTCCGGCCACCCGAAATCCTGCACCTGGGGGGTGGGGGGGCACCCTCAGCGCCAGCGCCCCCCCTCTCGGACCCCCCCGGCACCCCCCACCCCCGCCCCAGGAACCCCCCCCCCACCTTGGGGTTGAGGCGGGCGATGTCCCGGCGCTTCTCCGACAGGTTGAAGATCTGGGGGGGGCAACAGGGGTCGGGGGGGGTCAGGGGGGCCCCCGGCTGGGTGCCCCCAGGGGAAACTGAGGCACGGCCCCAGCCCTGCCCCGCACCCAGAGCACCCAGGGGGGTGCTGGCCCCTGCCCCACAGCTGGGACCCCACCCCAAGGCCTGTCCCTGCCCTCGGGGACCCCCCTGGCCTGCCCTTGGGGACCCCCCCGTGCCCCACAGCTCGTGCCCCATGCCCTGCCCCTGTGGACCCCCACGTCCTGCCCCTGTGGACCCCCATGTCCCGCCCCCGGGGACCCCCCATGTCCTGCCCCATGACCTGTGCCCCGTCCCTGGGGACCCCCACGTCGTGTCCCCCCACGTCCTGTCCCCACCGTGTCCCCATGGACCCTGGAGCCCTGGCCCTGTGTCCCCACCCATCCCCCTGTCCCCCCGTCCCCCAGTCCCCCCCATCCCCTTGTCCCCATCCCACCCCCTGTCCCCATGTCCCCCGTGTCCCCCCATCCCCAACCCTCCCCACGCACCCCCTGTCCCCATGTCCCCATCCCTCCCCCCATCCCCACACCCCCCGTGTCCCCCGTGTCCCTCCATCCCCACGTCCCTGTCCCTCCCCACATGCCCCCCACCCAAACGTCGCCATCCCTCCCCACAACCCCTGTGTCCCCCCCATCCCCCATCCCCATCCCTCCCACATCCCCCCATCCCCATGTCCCCCCCATCCCCATGTCCCCGTCCCTCCCCACATCCATCCCTCCCCCCATCCCCATGCCCACCGTGTCCCCTCCCATCCCCACGTCCCCGTCCCTCCCCACATCCCCCATGTCCCCATCCCTCCCCACATCCTCACGTCCCCATCCCTCCCCACATCCCCGTGTCCCCCCCATCCCCACGTCCCCGTCCCTCCCCACATCCCCACGTCCCCCATGTCCCCCCCATCCCCACGTCCCCGTCCCTCCCTCCATCCCCACGTCCCCCATGTCCCCCCCATCCCCACGTCCCGTCCTCCCTCCATCCCCACGTCCCCCATGTCCCCCCCATCCCCACGTCCCCATCCCTCCCTCCATCCCCACGTCCCCCATGTCCCCCCCATCCCCACGTCCCCATCCCTCCCTCCATCCCCACATCCCCCATGTCCCCCCCATCCCCACGTCCCCATCCCTCCCTCCATCCCCACATCCCCCGTGTCCCCCCCATCCCCACGTCCCCATCCCTCCCTCCATCCCCACGTCCCCCGTGTCCCCCCCATCCCCACGTCCCCATCCCTCCCTCCATCCCCACATCCCCCATCCCCACGTCCCCATCCCTCCCTCCATCCCCACATCCCCCGTGTCCCCCCCATCCCCACGTCCCCATCCCTCCCTCCATCCCCACGTCCCCCGTGTCCCCCCCATCCCCACGTCCCCATCCCTCCCTCCATCCCCACATCCCCCATGTCCCCCCTATCCCCATGTCCCCATCCCTCCCTCCATCCCCACATCCCCCCCGCGCCCCCCCGCGCCCCCCCGCCCCCCGCCCCCCCGCGCCCCCCCGCACCGCGTAGCGCTGCCGGTGCCGGTGCCGCAGCAGCACCCCGCGCCCCCCCGCCCCCCCGCGCCCCCCCGCACCGCGTAGCGCTGCCGGTGCCGGTGCCGCAGCAGCACCCCGCGCCCCCCGCGCCCCCCCGCCCCCCGCCCCCCCGCGCCCCCCCGCACCGCGTAGCGCTGCCGGTGCCGGTGCCGCAGCAGCAGGGCCACCTGCCGCAGGTGCCCGCGGAGCCGCGCCTCCTCCAGCGCGCCGGGGAAGCGCAGGCAGAGGATGCGCTCGGTCACGTACGTCAGGTCGAAGTCGAAGCGCTGCTCCATCACCTGCTCCAGGCTGAGGCTCCTGCGGGGGGGCGTCACGGGGGGGCCCCGCCCCGCACCCGCCCCACCGCGCCCCGCCGCGCCCGCCCCGCCGCGCCCGCCCCGCCGCGCCCGCCCCGCACCCGCCCCGCACCCGCCCCGCCGCGCCCCGCCGCGCCCGCCCCGCCGCGCCCACCCCGCACCCACCCCACCGCACCCACCCCGCGCCCGCCCCACGCCCGCCCCGCGCCCGCCCCACCGCGCCCCGCCGCGCCCGCCCCGCCGCGCCCACCCCGCGCCCGCCCCGCACCCGCCCCGCGCCCGCCCCACGCCCGCCCCGCGCCCGCCCCACGCCCGCCCCGCGCCCGCCCCGCGCCCGCCCCACCGCGCCCACCTCGCGCCCGCCGCACCCGTCCCGCGCCCGCCCCACCGCACCCACAGCACCCACTCCATAGCACCCACCCCACGCCCATGGCACCCGCAGCACCCACGGCTCCCACCCCACGGCACCCACAGCGCCCATGGTGCCCACAGCACCCACCCCACAGCACCCACCCCACGCCCATGGCACCCGCAGCGCCCACGGCTCCCGCCCCACCGCACCCACAGCGGCCATGGTGCCCACAGCGCCCACAGCGCCCACCCCACAGCACCCACCCCACGCCCATGGCACCCACGGTAGCCGCCCCACAGCACCCACAGCATCCATGGCACCTGCCCCACGGCACCCACCCCACGGCACCTACAGCGCCCACCCCATGGCACCCACGGCACCCACAGCACCTGCCCCACAGCACCCACGCCCATGGCACCCACGGCTCCCACCCCACAGCACCCACAGCATCCATGGCACCTGCCCCACGGCACCTACAGCGCCCACCCCATGGCACCCACGGCACCCACAGCACCTGCCCCACAGCACCCACAGCACTCACAGTACCAGCCCCACGGCCACGGCACCCAAAGCACCCACCCCAGGGCGATGGCACCCACTGGAGCATCCCTTGCCCTCCGCACAGACCCCCCCCCCCTTCAAACCCACACTCCCCCCCAGCCCCCCACAACCCCCGGTTTCAGCCCCCCCCCCCCAGCCCCCCACAACCCCCGGTCCCCCCTACCTGGGCAGGGTGTTGCACTGGCGGGTGCTGTTGAGGGACTTGGTGGAGCCCTGGGGGGGCACAGGGGGGTCACGGGGGGCCCTGTCCCGGGGGGGCTGGGGGGACACGGGGGGGGTGGGGGGGCTCACCAGGTGCTCGCTGCGGCGCGCGGGGGCCGTGTTCCTCCTCTGGGGGGGCAGAGTGGGCTGTGGGGGGAGCGCGGGGGGGCCCCAGTCCCCGCCGTGGGG